>NC_045794.1:101274578-101375642 GCF_009873245.2 Balaenoptera musculus | reverse complement strand
CTTTCTCTTTGGAGTGACCCTGTCCCTCAGTTTTATCTCACAGTGTTTTAACTAGTATGTGGGCACGTCCCTCTGTCCAGTAGAACTCAGCCAGGGCAGGCCAACACATCTGTTTAAGTGGGCCCCCCCCCCAACCCCATCCAGCACAGGGCTGGGCATAGGGCAGGCCCTCAGCAGTGGCGTGTGGTCTGGATGAGATGAAGCACCCTCCCCCCAGTCTTGGCTCCAGGAAACGTCGCTATAGAATCGTGGTGTGGATCTGGGGGGGGGTCACAGTGGGGGGTCACAGTGGAATCCTTTGGGAATGCTCCCAGCCTCCACCCTGGAGCAGAGGCCCCTTCTCCTCCCAAGGACACCCTGGGCAGGAGAGGCTGCTGATGACACAATGCTTCGGCTTCTGCCCACGGCAGCTCCTGGTTCTTACACTTCAGCGGGCTGTGCGAGCAGAGGGTTCCCTGCAGGAGCCCCGGGCTCCAGTCCCCGTGGCAGCCAGAACAGCGCCCCATTCTGGACACCCGCGTCCTACCCTCCCAAACCTGAGACCACGTGGCCACACGACAACAGGAATTAAGGTGGCAGATGGATCCAGGTGGCTAATCAGCGGCTGAGATGGGAGACAATCCTGGATTACCTGGGCGGCGCCAAGGTAATCAGAGATCCTTCAAACTGGAAGGTGGGGGGTGGGGCAGGAGAATCAGTGCTGTCGGGGAGAAAGGCCACTGCTGGCTTCGAAGATGGAGGGAGGGACCGTGAACCAAGGAATGTGGGCGGTCTCAAGAAGGAGGGAAAGGCAGGAGGCGGAGTCTCTCCTGGAACCTCTGGAAAGACACAGTGCTGCTGACTTAGACTACAGCCCTGTGAAACCCACTGTGGACCCCTGACCCCCAGACTGTGGGATAATAAACGTGTGCTGTTTTAAGCCACTAAATTTGTAGGATGTTATTACATCATCCACAGGAGATGGGTACACCCCATTTCACGGAGGAAGAGACTGAGGCCCCGAGGGGAGAAGGGACCTGCCCAAGCCCACAGCCAGCGCGCTGCCAGGCCTCCCAGCTCACTGCCTGGTGCTCCTGGTCCTGCCTGCTCTCTTCCGACGACAAGGACGCAGCCCCCAGTGAACCCCCTTGGTCGATTCTGCAGAGGTGAGAGGCCGGGAAAAGCCAGCCGAACCCATTTTTCTGGGTGCCCCACGAACGAGAGAATTTGTGGAGAGAGAAGCACGTGTACCTTGAATCGTGCAAAGCAACCAATTACCTTGAATCGTGCAAAGCAACCAATTAACCAATTTTGACAGAAGTTGAAACTTGCAAGGAACCGAACGCTCTGCCAGCAGTCCCTCCTCATCCCCCCCGCCCTGTCCCCCTGAAGCAGGTGGCAGAGTGCCACTGATGTCCACTGGGTCTGGAGTTTCTCAGCTTCGTGGGCACAGAGAAGAGAGGTGCCGATCACACCCCCTGCATCCTGGAGGCCGCCCGGTGGCTCTGGCCTATTTATAGTGTCCTCATCCATCTTCTTTCCTTTTGATCTGGGCAGGGGTTGCTTGCTTTGAGGAGCTGCAGATCACAGCACGCTTGCCGGGTTCCAGCGGGTCATGACTCATCGTCGCCCGGCCCCGGTGAGGGCCTTCCTCTGCCAGCAGGGCTGGGGGCCCCAGGGCTCGCCTGCTGCCCAAGTCAGAGCCAGTGCCCCCCTGTGTCCCCATGCACCCCAGATGATGCCCAGAGCCCCCGTGACCTCAGGCCAGCTTCTCCCGAGGATCTTGGCTGACCCTGCAAGGAAGAGGCCTCTATGAAAAGAGGGTTTCCTTAGCTTGTCTTCTCTTTCTGGCAAGACTGGTGACCAGGAGCCCTTTGGCACTGGTGGCTCCTCAAGGCTGGCACCTCTTGCCCGGAAGACCACGCGGGTCTCAGTCATGCCCCTCCCTTGCCCCAGCCCCCAGTCTCCAGATGGCCAAAGTCCCCATGCTCCCTGGAATTGGGGTGGCCTTCCGTCCCCAAACCCTGGGGGAAGCACGGAGCTGGCCACTTTCTTCCTGCTTGGGGTCAGGCTTCGCCTGATGGACAGGGGCAGCCCTCTGCCCGATGTCCTGCCCCGCCAGCCCCGAGGGGCCAGCTCCCTCCCCTGTTCCCTGGCAGTTGCCCTTTCCACTGGCTTTGGGTGACCAGAGCCTGGAGGCCTGTGCTGTGTTTCTAACACGTCCATGTAGCAGATGGCTGGGCTCTGGTGCTGAGTGTCGCTAAGGGCCTGGGGCAAGCGGACATTCCATCGTTGGAATATAGCAGAAATAGCGGCAATCTTTCAGCCACTGCTCCCTGGAGTCGGGGCCTTCACTGGTGTCATTCCCCTCCCTGTGTCATGCTTTTGTCTCCGAGGGCCTGGGGAAAGGGACTCAGGCAGAGGAGGGGCAGAGGGACAGGGTTGGCTCCCAGGCTTTGTGACCCTGGGAGGGAGAGCTTTCTTTGTATTTTTCTATGTTTTAAGAAGATATAATTAGGATTGGGGAACCGTCTTTACCTTCTCTGGGTCTCAGCCATTCTTGTAGCATCATTAATGGAATCATCTTGCCTACCATCATGCGCCCACCTCCCCCTACCCCGGAAAAGTTTTGCAAGTTGAGGGAGAGAAATACACAAGGAGGGGGTGCCTCCTGGTCCCCCTCTGCCCTCAAGAGGGACGTGGGTAGGTGGAAGCTTCCCGAGGGAGACACGGGGCCTTTTCCATCTTCTGCCTCCCCGCAGCCCCCGAGGGGTGCCTCTCACGGTGGTTCTCACCAGACACTTTCCCACCTGAGTGTTTGAGCTGAGGCACTGTGGCCCTTTAGTGGAGACAAAAAGGCTTGGCGGAAGAAGCACCGCTGTGTGATGCCCACAGCGCATCGGGGGAAGACGGCGTGGAGGTGGGGATGTGGGGTGGGGCATGTGGATCACCCACTGCCCGTCGCTGAGGCCAGCCTCTGGGGGAGCCTTGGTGTCTCTATTTCTTTCACCCATCACTTCCACTCCATGCGCAAGTCCTGCTGAGTCCCCTCCAAACCTCAGCCCACCTCCGACCACTTCTCCCTCCTCCACGTCCCCCATCAGTCCCGCTCAGGATGCCTGTGGTGTGGCCTCCCAGATCCTCTCCAACCACCTCCAATCAGCCAGCGTGATGGTTTGAAAGCATACGTGACCGCACTGCTCTCTCCTGCTCTCAGCTGCCTGATGCCTTTCTGTCAGACGCTCAGGAAAAACCAAAGCCCTGGCAGCCCAGGACCCCTGCCACTCCCTGTTCTCCACCCACACCAGCTTCAAACGCCCCAGCACACACCCTCCTGCCGCAGGGCCTTTGCTCTTGCTGTCTTCCCTGCCTTGACTGTGCTTCCCACCGAAGTTCCCAAGGCCAGGTTCTCACCCCTTCAGTCTCTGCCCCTTTGTCACCTGGCCAGGAGGCCCTTCGAGATCACCTCCCCCAGATAGCCCTCCCATCTGTCTCCATTATTCTACTGTATTTCTTTCACCTGAAGAGGAATATTTCCTTATACTTACTGTCTATACTCTCCCACAAGGATAATTCTCCATGAAGTCAGGGTGTTGCCTGTTGTATTCACCACGGTATTGAGGGGACATTGAATGAATGAATGAATGAATGAAGGGAAGGGGAAGCCCGGGGCAGGGTACCAGGCAGCTGGAGGATCCCCTGCCATTGGCTGCTGGTTGATGAGGAGGAGGGTGATGGCATTGGGGAGGGGGCAAGAGGCCACCAGCTTCCCAGCCTCACCCCAATCCCGCCCAGGGCACCTTTAGTGCCTTTTCCTGTACCCATCAGGAACCGAGGAAAGCCCCCAAGGAAAGTCCCGTGCGAGCCATTGATGACAGCATGGTTGTGGTCACATTGTCAAAACATAAAAATAAAGAAAAATTTCAAAAAAGATTTTGTGTGCAGTTTTGCAGAGAGAAGTGCCTTGCCTTTTATTTCTCCACTCAAAAGGAAAGGTTATTCAAAATAGTCCAAAAGTGGAAACAACCCAAATATCCATCAGGTGATGAATGGATAAACAAACCATGGTCTATTCATACAAAGGAATATTACTCAACCATGAAAAGGAATGAAGCGCTGACACAAGCTACAACCCAGGCGATCCTTGAAATCATTATGCTACGGGGATGGAGCCAGATACAAAAGGCCACGTATTGTGTGATTCCATTGATATGAAAAGTCTGGAACAGGCAGAACCATAGAGACAGAAAGTGGATTCGTGGTTGCCGGGGCCAGGGCCAAGGGGAGAAGGAGTGACGGCTAATGCATATGGGCTTCTTTCTAGGGTGATGAAAATGTTCTGGAATATGTTAGTGGTGATGGTTGCACAACTTTGTGAATATGCTAAAAAGCACTGAGTTGTACATTTTAAAAAGAGGGAATTTGTAAAATATATCTCTTAAAAAAAAAAAAAAAAAGAGGAATGTGAAGGAGAAAAATAATCAAGGTAAGACAATAGTGCTTCCCAGAATTGGCTTCGTGATAATGTTTGTGTGGGGAGGGGGGCAGGAAACAACAACGATGATGATGTCAGTAATAATGATAACAGAACAAGGATACCTACCACCGTGGACTCTGGTGAAATGCTGAATCTTCAGGTGGTGTCCGCATCCCCCTTTCCCATCCGCGCACGAAGCGGTCTCCCACTTAGCTCTGTTTCTGCCATTCGTGGCCTTTCTGGGTCCTTGGGAGACCTCTTCGGACCAGCCGCCTCCCCCAAATGCAGCACCTGTGCCTTTCAGGTGCTCAGGTACTGACTGGACCTTCCTTGTCTGCCAGCTCAGGTCATCCTCTGGGGGCTGGTGACAGGACCCGGGACGAGAAGACGGAGTTTGTGTTCCAGCAACGCCCACCCCATGCCGTGTGCTCTGTGCCTCAGTTTGCCAAGTGTCCTACAGAGCTGGGCCCCCTCACCCTGCAGAGTCCCAGGAGCACCGGGCAGTGTGCCCGGCCTACTCAGGGTCAGCAGGGCCTGCACACTGTCGGGCCTGTAGTGCCTACGTGTGCACGCACCGCCCAGAGCTTGGGCCTGTTGCCGTCTGTGAGCTTGGTGGGCATCTGTGCTGGGTAGGACAGAGACTGTGCTTGGCCACTAGAGGCCAGTGCAGCCTGAGGTGGGCCTGGGTGGGCCTGCCTCGGACTGGCTCAGTGTGTGTGGGGGGCCAGGGTAGAGGCGAGGCACCTTGTCTCCCGCTGTGCCCCCCTCCCCGGCTCCCCAGAGTTGCAGTGGCAGCTCGGACATGAGACCTGTGCCCATCACCTCCATGCTCACAGGACTTCCAGTCAGTCTGGAGATTGGAACTCCAAGCCCTGCCCATGCCAGCTTCCAGAACCTTCCAGAACCTTCTCAGAGCTGAGGCCTGTTGGGCATGGACCGGGCACGGGCTGGTCAGGTGCTGGCCTCTCAGGGAGTACCTGCAGGAGATGGGCTCCCTGAAGGGGCCTTCACCCAAGGTCCCCTGAGGCCACACACCCCAGGCTAAGGGCCTGGGAGCCCCAAAGAAACCCCAGCATTTGTATTTAGAGGCTCTGCAACTTCCAAGCAGAAAAACAATTCTCTTTTTTGTCCTAACGTTATCTGGGTCTTTCAGGGAAGCGCGAGTCTGTACAATGTGCTCCGTGAGGATCTAAATTCCCTCCATCCCCTTGCTTCCATCAACCTCTAATTAAGTCAAGGTCCTGCTTTTGTTCCATGTTTTAACTTTCACAGTTTTCCACAAGTCAAACCCCACCAAAGGTGAGGGGCACGGAGAGGAGGGGGAGTGATGAACACTGCTCCCAAGAGGGTTTTCCCTCTGAATTCTAAAAAAAAGGGCAAAGTGGGGCCCAGGCCTGGACTTGCTTTTCCGCTTTCACCAATAGGGTGTTTCTTTTAGCTCCTTCCTCGCTGTTTAAAAATTGGCCCAGGAATTTATTGTGTAAGGAACAGATTCCAGAATTCATGCGGGCTCTGGTTCAAGCCCCTGGCAAAAAAGCGTTTTGAGCTCCTTTTTAGAACATGTACAACACTGGAAACCCATAACTTCTGCCTTTTTTTTTTTTTTTAATTTTTTTGGCTGTGTTGGATCTTCATTGCTGTGCGCGGTCTTTCTCTAGTTGTGGCGGGCGGGGGCTACTCTTTGTTGCAGTGCGCAGGCTTCTCATTGTCGTGGCTTTTCTTGTTGCGGAGCACGGGCTCTAGGTGCGTGGGCTTCAGTAGTTGTGGCATGCGGGCTCAGTAGTTGCGGCTCGTGGGCTCTAGAGCGCAGGCTCAGTAGTTGTGGTGCACGGGCTTAGTTGCTCCGCGGCATGTGGGATCTTCCTGGACCAGGGCTCAAACCCGCGTCCCCTGCATTGGCAGGCGGATTCTTAACCGCTGCGCCACCAGGGAAGCCCAACTTCTGCCTTTTTAACAAAATTCTATTTTTATTTTTTAAAAGCATTCAGTTCACGTGAAACACCTCACGGGTGCGTGCAAAATCTCAACACCAATTACGATTCACTGAGCCCGAAGGGGGGTGGCAGGCACTCCAGACGCACAAACAGTGGGAGAGGTGCGGCCTCTTTCTGCCAGCGGCTCTCAGGGGGACACAGGAGAGACCGCTGCGTCCATCCACCCCCAAGGGAGAAGGGCAGGTGAACAGGACACAGCCCCTCAGGTGGTGCTGGACAGGCCACCGCCATGTCGCATCCCTTCCTGTAGCCCCGGGCACGTGCCTTCCCCTCCTGGGCCTGGGATCACTTTCTATGAACAGTCTGGGTGGACAGGATCAGGGGCCAAGCACAGACCTCCCAGGAAACCGGATGAAAGCTACAGCCCCTGCCTCTCCACAGGCACGGATGGTGCACACACCATTTAATTGACAATTTCAATCACATCCGTGGAGGCAGTGATGAAGCCCTGTGATCACGTGCTCCTTGACAGTGACACAACAGTAAAGGTTACCCACAGTAGGTCTGCACCTGAGCCGGGCCTGGACCAGCCTCTTTAGGCAAAAGATCTCGTTAATCCTCCAACAATGTTAGGAATCTAGACTCTTGTTATCTCCAGTTAGATGAGGAGTTAGGCCCTGGCGAAGCCTACACACCTAGATAGTGGCAGAATTGGAACTCGACCACGCTAAGATGCCAGCCACTTCAGATTCGTGATTTCTGTCCTGCTGAAGCAACTGGATCGCCCTCAAGTCACATCACAAGCTGCAGCCTGTTTTTAATTCCTTCCTCCTACCCCCCTCGAAAATTCTGGACCGTAGCATGCATACAGAAAAGCACATAAAGCATGCGTGTAGAGTTCAATGTAAGATCGTAAAGCCAACACTTGGCCAACTCTCAGGCGTAGAAGCGGCCATGCCCCGCTCCCCAGCCCTCCTCCTGACCACACTCACATCATGTCCTTGCTTTTCTTAACCTTTTCCCTGGCTGCGTGCATTCTAAACAGTGTGGTGGAGCGGGCCTGCTTCTGACCTGTATCTGAATGGAACCATCATCTGTCTCTCAGCCTTTTGCTGGACATCCCGTTAGCAAGGTCTGTCCCTGTGTTCCTCTCCCAGCCCCTGGGACCAGGAAGTGGGTCCCAGCGGGCAGGTGTCTTATTCCAGGAAAGCAAGCCCACACCCAAACTCATTCACTGCGTTTGAATTTTCAAAAACCAGCAAGAGCAGTGCAAGAGAACCTTTTGTTGATTTAAACCCAACCCACCCTATTCAAAGTCCCTGTTGTGAAATAAGCACTCTAGGGGTTCTCCAGTGGGGGTCCCCCCCCGGGGTAACCCCCAACGCCGCCGCCTCCCCTTCACTCCGGCTGGGAGCTTTCCACGGTGAGGCCGGGATGGGGAGGGTCCTCCCTGCCTTCCTGACCCTAAAACTCCTGCCCTCTGACCCTCCCCAGGAAGACGAAGGGCAGTCCGGGGAGGTCCTGGACAGCCACATTTAAGGGATGGACTTGCCCCTCCCCGCCAATCTCCCTACTGGGCTTGCCAGTGGAAACTCCCAGATTAAAAGGTTCCAAAGCAAATCTACCTTTTAGGTCAACAATAACGTCTTCAAATCTTTGCTAATGGGAAGAGAATGTTCATATTTGGCTTCAACCCCAAAACATTGTATTCAGCAACTTTCGACAATACTGGTCGAGTTTACTTACTGATTTATTTTTTTGTGCCCCAGCTCCACACCTATCTGCACTCAGCTCGGAAATGCGGCGGCCGCCCCCAGGTCAGAAAAACCTGCTCTGGAGACGAGTGCGCGACATCTCCCACCCCTAGCGCTGCTGGGACCGGGAGGGGCCTTGTCGAAGCAGAGTCTCCTCCGCCCCGCTCCCCACCGCCCCCCGACCGCTGGGAGGCCGAGAGGCTAGAGTGGGTTCTGGCATCCAGAGCTCTACGGACGACAAGTGCATCTCCCCACCCGGCGGTGGCACAGTCCTAAAGCCCCGCCGGAGGAGGAGGGGTGTCTCACAGTACGAATCCCCCGCCCCCAGGCTGCGCCCCGCAAGAGGTGGGGCAGGTACCGTTTAGTTCTAAAGCGCCACCAACCCCCAATCTGTGCCCCGCAGGAGGCGTTGGTGTGCATCTCAGTTCTAAAACTCCCTTCCCGGGCTGTTCCCCGCAGGAGACGGCGTGCTGTCTCGGAGTTCTAAGTTCCCCCTCCCCTCGGTTCCCCGCCCCACGCCGCCTCCCGGGCCCGCGCTCGCGGCCGCCGCGCTGCGGCAGTAGCCGAGGGGCCCCGGGGCTGGACCGCGCGACCGCGAACGGAGCGCTCAGGCTGGTCGCACGCGCGGGAGACGAGCTCGCCTCCGCCGTCCCCAACTCCGCCATCCCCAGCTCCAATCCCAAGTGTCAACCCGGACTGTTTTTCTTTTCGATTAAAAGTTTCGTTTTAAACCCAGTGGGACCCGAATCCGGTTAGCTGCCTATAGAATTTCAAAGTCCAGGGAAGTTCTGTCGGGTAAAGCACTTTAGCCTCCGGCATTTTGCTGTAACTCTGTAAGCGCCCCCCAGCAGCCGCCGCGGGGAGACCCGACCCTCTCCCCGGAACCTCCGCACCCTTCCCTCTCCCCTCCCGGGTCCAACCCGCGCGGCGGCCGGGGCGGCGGTCTCCGCGGATCAGTGTTGCCGGGCTGGGGTGGGGGGCTTTGGCCGCGCCCAGCACCCGACGAGTGGAGCCACCGCCCCACTGGTAGTAGCCGCACCAGGCCCCCCAGCCCGCCTTTCCTGGCCTGGCTCCCTCGGCCCCGCCCCCCAGGGAGGCAGGGTGGGGAGGCCGCCCGGGAGTGAACCCGGCCCCCCGCCCCCGTCACCGCTGCGCCCCCGCGTCTCCATAGCGATTCTCCCGGCGCGCACCTCCGGGCCGGCCCCCCGCCCCCCCGGTTTGAACAATACGCGGCGGGGCCGGGGGCGGGGCCGGGCCTGGCCAGGGGCGGGGAGAGCGCGGGCGCTGGGGGCGCAGGCCGAGCGCACCGCCCAGGCAGCAGCCGGCCGCCGGGGTCTGAGAGGCGCGGTGCGGCCCAGCCCGCTCCGGGAGCGTAGCCCTCGCCCCGCTCCGGGCCCGCCCTGCTTCCCACGCCGCCCTGCCGAGCCAGCGCGGGAGCCACCTGGAGCCACCTAGAGCCGCCGCCGCCGCAGGTTGATGCGCGGCGCCCTCCCGGGACGCGCGGAGGAGCCATCTTGAAACCAACTTCGCAAACTTTCGCAAAGTGTTCTCGAAGTGGAAGCTGCGGGGGAGACCGGGAGCCCGGCCTCCGGTGTCCCCGCCAGGGCCCCCGGGGAGGCGGGGCGCGAGCCGCCCCGAGGGCCCGGCACAGGCCGCGCGGGAGCCGCCCCCCGGCCGCGCCGGGTGGATGCGGAGCCGCGCCGGGTGCATGGATTGTGCTCGGGCGCCCGGCTCGGGCTCGGGCTCCGGGCCATGGCGCCGCCGCCGCCCGTGCTGCCCGCGCTGCTGCTCCTGGCTGCGGTCGCCGCCCTACCGGTGTTGGGGCTTCGAGCGGCCGCCTGGGAGCTGCGAGTGCCCGGCGGGGCCCGCGCCTTCGCCCTCGGGCCCGGCTGGACCTATGCGCTGGACGCGGCGCGCACGCCCCGGGCGCTGCGGGAGCTGCTGGACGTGAGCCGCGACGGGCGGCTGGCGGCGCGGCGGCGCGGGCCGGGCGCGGGGCTCCGGAGCTGCGCGCGCCTGGGGGGACGCCCGCTGCCGCTGCATGTCCGCCTGGCTGCCCGTAGCGCCCAGACGGCGCTGAGCCTCCGCCTGCGGGCACGCGCGCACGGTCCCGGTTGCAGCGCCCGGCCCCGGGGCGGACGGGCTCCCGGCGCGGAGCTGCGCGCACGGGCTGTGCTCACGGTGCCTGACCCCGGCGCGGTGCTCTGCTTCCCGGGCCCCGGCGGCGGCGGGGCCACGCTGCACTCGGCGCTCGCGGCCCTGACCACGTTCCCCGCCTGCAGCTGCCCGCCGCGCGCCGGGTCCCGTTGCCCACGTCGCCCTGTCTGCCTGCCGCCTGGTGGCTCGGCCCGCCTGCGCCTGCTCTGTGCCCTGCGGCGCGCGGCCGGCACCATCCGGGTGGAGCTGGCGCTGGAGGCGGCCTCGGGGACACCCTCCCCATCGCTGTCGCCGCCAAGCCTGCCTCAGGTCGGGGCGGGGGCGGCGCGGCGGGCCCGGCGGGGTGCTGGCGGCAGCACTACCCCGCAGTTCCAGCTGCCCAGCTACCAGGTGTCGGTGCCCGAGAACGAGCCGGCGGGCACCGCGGTCATCGAGCTGCGCGCGCACGACCCGGACGAGGGCGAGGCGGGGCGCCTGAGCTACCAGATGGAGGCGCTGTTCGATGAGCGCTCCAATGGCTACTTCCTCATCGACTCCGACACGGGCTTGGTGAGCACCGCCCGCGCGCTGGACCGCGAGACCAAGGACACGCACGTACTCAAAGTGAGCGCTGTGGACCACGGCTCGCCACGGCGCTCGGCCGCCACCTACCTCACCGTCACAGTCAGCGACACCAACGACCACAGTCCGGTCTTCGAGCAGTCTGAGTACCGCGAGCGAGTGCGCGAGAACCTGGAGGTGGGCTACGAGGTTCTGACCATCCGCGCTACCGACGGCGACGCGCCCTCCAACGCCAATATGCGCTACCGGCTGCTGGAGGGCGCGGGTGGTGTCTTCGAGATCGACGAGCGCTCGGGCGTAGTGCGCACGCGGGCGGTGGTGGACCGGGAGGAAGAGGCCTCCTACCAGCTGCTGGTGGAGGCCAACGACCAGGGCCGCAACCCGGGCCCGCTCAGTGCCACTGCCACCGTGCACATCGTGGTGGAGGACGAGAACGACAACTACCCCCAGTTCAGCGAGAAGCGCTATGTGGTCCAGGTGCCCGAGGACGTGGCGGTCAACACGCCCGTGCTGCGCGTGCAGGCCACAGATCGGGACCAGGGCCAGAACGCGGCCATACACTACAGCATCATCAGCGGCAACCTGAAGGGGCAGTTCTACCTGCACTCGCTGAGCGGCAGCCTGGATGTGATCAACCCGCTGGACTTCGAGGCCATCCGCGAGTACACGCTGCGCATCAAGGCCCAGGACGGGGGCCGGCCGCCACTCATCAACTCCTCGGGGCTGGTCTCGGTGCAGGTGCTGGACGTGAACGACAACGCCCCCATATTTGTGAGCAGCCCCTTTCAGGCGGCCGTGCTGGAGAACGTGCCTCTGGGCCACTCGGTTCTGCACATCCAGGCGGTGGACGCGGACGCGGGTGAGAACGCGCGTCTGCGCTACCGCCTGGTGGACACCGCCTCGGCCTCCGTGGGCGGTGGCGGTGCTGGGCCCCAGGACCCCGCTTCGGCCGCGGACTTCCCTTTCCACATCCACAACAGCTCGGGCTGGATCACCGTGTGCGCGGAGCTGGACCGCGAGGAGGTGGAGCAGTACAGCTTCGGGGTGGAGGCGGTGGACCACGGTTCGCCGCCCATGAGCTCCTCCGCCAGCGTGTCCATCACGGTGCTAGACGTAAACGACAACGACCCCACGTTCACGCAGCCCGTGTACGAGCTGCGTTTGAACGAGGACGCAGCCGTGGGGAGCAGCGTGCTGACCCTGCGGGCCCTCGACCGGGATGCTAATAGTGTGATCACCTACCAGCTCACCGGCGGCAACACGCGGAACCGCTTCGCGCTCAGCAGCCAGAGCGGCGGCGGCCTCATCACGCTGGCGCTGCCGCTCGACTACAAGCAGGAACGGCAGTACGTGCTGGCGGTGACCGCCTCCGACGGCATGCGCGCGCACACCGCGCAGGTCTTCATCAACGTCACCGACGCCAACACCCACCGGCCGGTCTTCCAGAGCTCGCACTACACCGTGAGCGTCAGCGAGGAGCGGCCCGTGGGCACCTCCATCGCCACCATCAGCGCCACCGACGAGGACACCGGCGAGAACGCCCGCATCACCTACGTGCTGGAGGATCCGGTGCCGCAGTTCCGAATCGACCCCGACACCGGCACCATCTACACCATGACAGAGCTGGATTACGAGGACCAGGCCGCCTACACGCTGGCCATCACAGCCCGGGACAACGGTATCCCTCAGAAGTCCGACACCACCTCCCTGGAGATCCTCGTCCTGGACGCCAATGACAACGCACCGCGGTTCCTGCGGGATTTTTACCAGGGCTCCGTCTTCGAGGATGCTCCCCCGTCAACCAGCGTCCTCCAGGTCTCGGCCACGGATCGAGACTCAGGCCCCAATGGCCGCCTGCTGTACACCTTCCAGGGCGGGGACGATGGCGACGGGGACTTCTACATTGAGCCCACATCTGGCGTGATCCGCACCCAGCGCCGGCTGGACCGGGAGAACGTGGCCGTGTACGATCTTCGTGCCCTGGCCGTGGACCGGGGTAGCCCGGTGCCCCTTAGCGCCTCGGTGGAAATCCAGGTGACCGTCTTGGACATTAATGACAACCCTCCGGTGTTTGAGAGGGACGAGCTGGAGCTGTTTGTGGAGGAGAACAGCCCGGTGGGGTCCGTGGTGGCGAGGATTCGAGCTAGTGACCCCGACGAAGGCCCCAACGCCCAGATCATGTACCAGATTGTGGAAGGCAACGTGCCTGAGGTCTTCCAGCTTGACCTGCTGAGTGGGGACCTACGTGCCCTGGTCGAGCTGGACTTTGAGGTCCGGCGGGAGTACGTGCTCGTGGTGCAGGCCACGTCGGCCCCCCTGGTGAGCCGGGCCACGGTGCACATCCGCCTTCTGGACCAGAACGACAACCCGCCGGTGCTGCCGGACTTCCAGATCCTCTTCAACAACTACGTCACCAATAAGTCCAATAGCTTCCCCACTGGTGTGATTGGCCGCATCCCGGCCCACGACCCTGACCTCTCGGACAGCCTCAACTACACCTTCCTGCAGGGCAACGAGCTGCAGCTGCTGCTGCTGGACCCCGCCACGGGCGAGCTGCAGCTCAGCCATGACCTGAACAGCAACCGGCCGCTGGAGGCGCTCATGGAGGTGTCTGTTTCCGGTGAGTGGCCCTGGGGGCTCCGCGGGGCCACCTGGAGGGCTGCGGGCACCTGCCCCGAGCCCGCCCGGCTTGCCGGGGCGCAGTCAGGCCGGGCCCGGGTAGCTCCGGGGATTTGTGGCCTCCGGTTGGATGGTTGGATACCGCCAGCCCAGGGCGTGCTCCTCACTCAGGCCAAGAGGGTGAGAGGGGCACGGCACTGCTGCCCTCAGCGTTTTTGCTGGGAGCAGGCCTGGGCTTCTTCAAGTTCAAGACCGGGGCTTCCTGGGCTTTTCTCAGAGGGTCTGGCTCCCGAGTTGTGCTCTAGAAACCTGGTTTCGGAGGTTATCTGAGCGTCTGGTTTGCTTGGTGATGCTTTGTAATCAGCCACGTGCCTGTCTGGAAAGGTCAGAGGTCACTGTGTGCCCATGTGCCAATTAGTTCTTGGGTGGGACCGTTGTAAATTGCCGGATGGGTCCTTGAGTCGCCCTGCAAGACAGCTGGAGTTAGTTCCTTTCGTGTCTCTTTTCTGTCTCCTCCAGGTAGTAGCAGTCGGGTTTATGTGTGCTCGCCTGTGTGGGAGCTCTTTGAAAGCGCAGCCTCGTTTGATCTTGGCTTCAGCTCCTGGACGTGCCCTTGTAATTCGGATGTTACTTAGGGGCCTGCCTGGGTTGGCGGTGGAGCCAGTGTGGGAACCCTGCTGGGCTGGAGGGAGGGTGTCTCACCAGGCAGTCAGGGGTGGGTCCTCCATGCTGCTGACCTCCCTGTGGCAGGTGGAGCTGCGGGGCCAGAGAGGGGGACGAACAGGAGGACACAGAAGAGAGAGGGAAGGATTTGGCCGGGGCCGGGGGGGTGGGGTGGGGATTGGGGAACAGTAAAGAGACCCCCAGTGGCTCCTGCAGGCAGGTGACCTTAATTAGGAGACCAAACTATCACCAAAAAAGGCTAGGATCTGTGGGTTGAGTCAATGTTTCAGATGAATTGTTTAATCAATAAATTATTACAATACAGCATACCCATGGGAGCCCTGGAAGAATTAAAAAGTTAATTTTCTGATTTATTTTGTTTCCGCATTTGGCTGTAATTCTTTATATACTAAGGATTGGGTAGCAAACAGGTTCCAGTTGTTTGCTTATAAAATCCGGAACTTACAGGTCCAGTTTTGAGGCCATGCGATACTGCAACATTGATGTTATGTCAGCCTAGTCTGTCTGTAGGTGAATATTGTGGGTTTTGTGAAGTTGTGAATGTGTGTAGAGAATACGGAATAGGCCTTTAAGGAGAATTGTCAACCAGGGTTATGGACATTCCGAGCAGCAACAATTTAAAAAAAAGTCTCTTTCACAAATTTCCATTTGCATTTTCTCTTTCTTTTTTTCCCCTGTACTGCTTTATCTGCTAGATAAAGCAGAGTGGATGGAAAATTTAGCCTATATAAAAATGACTTGGGGGGACTTCCCTGGTGGTGCAGTGGTTAAGAATCCGCCTGCCAATGCAGGGAACACGGGTTCGATCCCTGGTCTGGGAAGATCCCACATGCCATGGAGCAACTAAGCCCGTGCGCCACAACTACTGAGCCTGTGCTCTAGAGCCCGTGAGCCACAACTACTGAGCCCGAGCACCTAGAGCCCATGCTTTGCAACAAGAGAAGCCACCGCTTGCCTCAACTAGAGAAAGCCTGCGCGCAGTAATGAAGACCTAACGCAGCCAAAAAAAAAAAATGACTTGGCAACATCATAGGTTTTTTTTTTTTTAATTTTTTTTTATTTATTGTTTTGTTAAAGACTTTTTTGATGTCGACGATTTTTAAAGTCTTTATTGAATTTGTTACAGTATTGCTTCTGTTTTACGTTTTGGTTTTTTGGCCATGAGGCATGTGGGATCTTACCTCCCCGACCAGGGATCGAACCCGCACCCCCTGCATTGGAAGGCGAAGTCTTAACCACTGGACCGCCAGGGAAGTCCCCATCATAGGGTTTTGAATTTACAGGGGATATGGTGCTTTAGTGGGAACGGGCGCACGCCGGGAGCAGGGATGTTTCATGTGTCTGAAGCATCAGGAATGTGGCCCCCCCCCCATGATGGCTGGATAAAGGGTTTAAGATGGATTTTTTTCAAAAGAGGTTAGTTACTGAGGGCCGTCTTGCCTACCTGGTGGAACCACAGCCAGGACCACAGTTGAAGGTGGGTTGGGTGCTCCATGCTATGCTGTAATTGTCCCAGTGATCCAGTTTGGGCTTCCAATCCTTGTGACGTACCCTCGTGTCAGTCAGGCACTGGGGCCTCATGTCCACCCTCCCAGATGATGATGATCACCTTGTACTGGGTTCTGCCTGGATATCAAGCAGTTTTGTAAACTCTTTTACCTACACCATCACTTATTCCTCTGGTGCCTGGGAAGTGAGTGGCCTTAGGCGGCTGCCCATTATACAGATGAAGAGACTGAGGCTCAGAGGGGTTACATCACTTCCTCAGGGTCACATAGCCGGCAAGCAGGAGCACCAGGCATCCAACCCAGATGTAAGCAAAACAAGCCGGCTCTTCGCACTCCCCTCTCTTACCTGAGAGAAAATTTTTGTTTTTTTAAAATTGTATTTCATTTTAGTTAATTTTTTTCAATATAAATTTTTTTTTAAAATTTATTTATTTATGGCTGTGTTGGGTCTTTGTTTCTGTGCGAGGGCTTTCTCTAGTTGTGGCAAGCGGGGGCCACTCTTCATCGTGGTGCGCGGGCCTCTCACTATCGCGGCCTCTCTTGTTGCGGAGCACAGGCTCCAGACGCGCAGGCTCAGTAATTGTGGCTCATGGGCCTAGTCGCTCCGCGGCATGTGGGATCTTCCCAGACCAGGGCTCGAACCCGTGTCCCCTGCATTGGCAGGCAGATTCTCAACCACTGCGCCACCAGGGAAGCCCTAACGTAAATTTATTTATTTATTTATTTATTTTTGGCTGCATTGGGTCTTCGTTACTGCACGCGGGCTTTCTCTAGCTGTGGTGAGCCAGGGCTACTCTTCGTTGCGGTGCATGGGCTTCTCATTGCGGTGGCTTCTCTTGTTGCGGAGCGCGGGCTCTAGATGCGTGGGCTTCACTAGTTGTGGCACGTGGGCTCGGTAGTTGTGGTGCACGGGCTTAGTTGCTCTGCGGCATGTGGGATCTTCCCGGGCCAGGGACTGAACCCGTGTCCCATGCATTGGCAGGCGGATTCTTAACGACTGCGCCACCAGGGAAGTCCCAAGAGAAGAGTTTTGAGGAATTAGTTGCTAAGCTGAATTGTTTCACGGCCGAATCCTTGCCCTGGTTTAAGTAGGCACCTTGGGATCCTGTACAACCCTCTGACCATTTGACGACTATTTAATGCTTCAAAGAAAAAAATATTATAAACTATAAATATGTAATTCCCAACAGCAAAGCTGTGTGTAGAAACAGAACAAAACAAAAAGATCAGCCTTTGAATTAACCAGACTTGGATTCTTAGGTTTTTTTAAAGGAAACAATGGGGAAAGCTGTGGTTTCAAACTCACAAGCTATTTTCAATGAAGTGTGATTGGCTTCCCCGGGTTTACAGCCGTACCCTATGGCCTCTAGCGCATTATTACCGCCCTTGAGGTGCTGTAAAGAAGAGCCCATGGGTCTTCCCTGGTGGCGCAGTGGTTAAGAATCCTCCTGCCAATGCAGGGGACACGGATTTGAGCCCTAGTCCAGGAAGATCCCACATGCCGCAGAGCAACTAAGCCCGTGCGCCACAACTACTGAGCCTGCGCTCTACAGCCCGCGAGCCACAACTACAGAGCCGGTGTGCCACAACTACTGAAGCCCGCGCGCCTAGAGCCTGTGCTCTGCAACAAGAGAAGCGACCGCAGTGAGAAGCCCGCGCACCGCAACAAAGAGTAGCCCCCGCTCGCTGCAACTAGAGAAAGCCCGTGCACAGCAACAAAGACACAAAGACACGATGCACCCAAAAATAAATAAATAAAATAAATAAATAAATGAAAAAGAAGAAGAGCCCAGTTGTACACTAGGTTTTGTGGAAGCCATGCCAGGAAGGGCTGGGTGCTTCCAGAAGTGGAGCCGCTGGGAAGGTGCACAGGATTGCGGGGACCGGGGGTGGGGGGTGGGGTCGGGGAGGGGGATGGGGTATGTGGTACCCAAGATGGACATGCTTGGGAGGAGGGCAGCTCCTTTTGCCTGGATGGGGGCGTTAGTACAATCTTTGGACTGGGAGCAGATAGTGTTGATGGTTTTATGTGGCCCACCAAGGACAAAACACTGAAAATTTTCTGAATTCTGAGTATAGTCACATTCAAATTGCTCCCGTTTTTAGATAACTTCCAGTGATACATGGTGTTTGTTTTATATGTGATATTTTTTTTTTTTTAATTTTTAAAATTTATTTTTGGTTGTATTGGGTCTGCGTTGCTATGTGCGGGCTTTCTCTAGTTGTGTTGAGCGGGGACTACTCTTCGTTGTGGTGCGCGGGCTTCTCCTTGCGGTGGCTTCTCTTGTTGCGGAGCACAGACTCTAGGTGCACGGGCTTCAGTAGTTGTGGCACGTAGGCTCAGTAGTTGTGGCTCGCAGGCTCTAGAGTGCAGGCTTAGTAGCTGTGGCTCACGGGTTTAGTTGCTCCGGGGCATGTGGGATCTCCCCGGTCTAGGGCTCGAACCTGTGTCCCCTGCATTGGCGGGCGGATTCTTAACCACTGCACCACCAGGGAAGTCCCTATATGTGACAGGTTTTTTTTTGTTTTTAATTTTTTTTTTAAAATAAATTTATTTATTTATTTTTGGCTGTTTTGGGTCTTTGTTGTTGCGCGCGGGCTTTGTCTAGTTGCCGCGAGCGGGGGCTACTCTTCGTTGTGATAGCACTGGCTTCTCATTGTGGTGGCTTCTCTTGTTGCGGAGCGCAGGCTCTAGGCGCGCAGGCTCAGGAGTTGTGGCGCACGGGCTTAGTTGCTCCGTGGCATGTGGGATCTTCCCGGACCAGGGCTCGAACCCGTTTGTTTCCCCTGCATTGGCAGGCGGATTCTTAACCACTGCACCACCAGGGAAGTCCCTATATGTGACAGTTTTTGAATGAGATTTAAAATTCTACGGTAGGGGCTTTTGTGCTCCGAATGTTTATAAGAGCTGTGTTTGCGTTTTAGAAAGCAGCGTGGCTAATAACCCAAGGGGACTGTCGCGTGTGGAGTCCCTTAGGTAGTTTTTCTAGATGTTGGTCATTTAGTAACACGGACACTTTAAATTCAACTTGAACATGTGTGTCCCTGTGGGTGTCCAGCCGTGAGCTGCACATCATGGAACGCGGCATTTGGTGGAAAATGACCTCGTGCTTGTGGGCATGTGGGCCAGTGGGGGTGGGAAAAGTAGCATTTTGCGGGGTAAAAATGATTGGGCCATGAGTCATTCAGACGTGTCAGAAAATACTGAAAGTCGTGAAATAACAAGATTGAATAACCTTTATCCGTTTACTCTGGTGGGGACTCGATGGGATAAAGCCGTCCAGGCTTGATAAAGTTTTAAAAAGTGTTTGCCGAGTTAAATACAGGATATCGTAGGGACTCTGATGGCCAACAAGGAAATAGGGAGATGGGCATTGTACCAGGCAGCGTCTGGAGGCAAGCATTATGTTTCTTTTCTGAATCTTACCATGTGGAAAAGGATCAGACCAGCTTAAACCACGTCAGTCGTCGAGCTGGATTCTCCAGTAACATAACTTGCCCGGAAGAGTTAGGTACTTTGGGAAGCTAGTTAACCGTCTCAGGGCTTCAGTATCTGGAGGTAGTCACTTGCTAATATACTTTCAGAAACACTGGCTCAGAAACAAGGGAGTGTTTATTTGTTTATCGAGTGCCTACTATGTGCCAGGCCTACTGTGTGCCAGGCCCTGGAGAGGGAGGTCGGGTGGGGACAGTCGATAAACAGGGAAGTGAATTCAGGGGGAGGGTGGGCTGGGGACTCCCCCGTGCCAAGGTGAGTGTGATATGCCTTCCCAGCGGGGGGCTGGGCATGGCTGAATCCCCTCCCCCCCAGCTGAGCTGCTGATGGGGGTGGGTGGACAGAGGGGATTTGGGAGGTTAGCTGGTGAGATGTGGAGGTGAGGGTGGGGTTGGTCAGCCCACGTGCTCCTCATGCTGGGACCCTCCCCCACGACCCCCACACCCCAACCCCATGCTACCTGTCTGCTCCTGCAGCAGCCGCATCAGTGGAAGGTATTGTCTCATCGAGGAGCACACCAGGGCCCCCAGAGGCTCGACCCCGCATCCTGGGCTCCCAGCTTGTGGTGGCCGCTTTGGGATTTGAACCCGGGACGGCGGCTCCCGAGCTGTGTTCTCTCAGGCTGTGCTTTGGGGAACATGCAGATGAAGATGGGGAGAGCAGGTACCTGCACCAGGGGAGGGCCCTGAGGCCACTTTGGACCCCGTGCAGCTGGGCACCTGTGACCTTGTCATGAAGACGGTTGGATGCACAGGTCTGGGCAGGAGAGACCAGCTGGGGCCACAGCCAGAGGTGGTGAGCATGGCCTCTGGGGTGACAGAGAGGACCATCATGGCCGCGGGGGTGGAGGGCACTCGGGCAGAGGACCCCTATGATGGGGACATGGGTCAGGTGCAGCCTGGGGGGGCCCAGGCAGGCTGGACCTGCCTGAGAGCTGGAGCCGGAATACCCACCTGCAGGAGGAAAAAACCAAGGGTCCGAGGCCCTGGGGGCTGAGGGAGTGTGAGGGCCTGAAGGGGGTCACCAGTGGCTGATGGCTTTTGGTGTTCAGGGAGCCTCAGGACAGAGGTGTGACTTGGGTTAGCCCAGGGGGGGTCCTTGATGGTCTCCATGAGAGCCGGGGTGTTGGGGGGCTTGGGGAGCAGAGGACTGGGTGACCGGGTATGGGGGAGACTCAGAGGGAAGGTGCGATGGCCATGGGGACCCAGGCAGAGTTGACAGTCGAGAGGAGTTGACCAGCTAACGGGCACAACCGTCCTGGCCCGTCCTGCAATGCTGCCTGCTTGCGCAGGTGTTCATCTGTCACAGGCGCTGGCACCTCGGGGGGGGCACTGGACTCAGGGGATAAGCCTCAGTGGCAGTCAAGGGCCTGCTGTGGCCGAGCTGAGTGTCGATGGGGCTGCAGGAGTCGGGGCGGGGACGGCGGCGTCTGCTTCTCTTTGAGCCACGGGACCCCTGATGCGGGAGCAGGAGGGCAGGGGAGGATGGGCAGGGGCTGAAGGGCACAGGTGACCTGGACTCACAAGGACCCAGCTTTCCCCATCTCAGCGCTGGCTACCTGGTGACCTGAGGTCTCCCATCTGTCCCCACGTACCAATGAGGGTGACAGAGAGACTGTTTTTTTTAAATCTGGGAAAAGTTGCAGCCACATGAGCCCTTCGGAAGAAGGGGTGGCGCTGATATCATACCTGGAAAAGTGACTGGTGTTGGTGACGCCACAAGTCTGTCCAGAACCTGGTGTCACCGTTGAAAGTCCACTTTGGTCTGGGCTGATGCACGCGCCTGTCCGTTTGGACACCTGAGAGCAGAAACCTGTTAAGGAACCAGGTGGGTGGGAGGGTGGGTGCCAGGGCCCTGGTAGCAGAGGCTGTGCCCCCGGGGCATGTAGTCTGGCTGGGCCGCCGGCACTTGGATGCAGACAGAAGCAGATTTTATCAAGTGGGGCAGAGAGTGCAGAAAATATTCTGAAGGCTGTCTTGATTCTTTTCAACTCACAGCCTTGGGGGAAAATAGTTTTCAGTTTTTTCTTCTTCTCTAACCTGAACACGTAGGTTCTTATAAAAGTCCTCCTTGGATACTGGGTGGAGGAGGGATAGTAAATAACCCTCTTCCTTTCTGCATGTTTGTTTTGGAAGGGTAACCGGGGTAACTCGGGTTAGGGACCCAGGTTGTGGTGGACAGAGGGCAGTAGCCTTTCGTTCTTGGGGACAATGGGCCCCCCTCTGCTTTGCCCTGTGGGCCTGAGGCTCGGCACATAGTAGGTGCTCAGCAAATCTGTGGATTATTTATGGAATGATCCAGAGGGGTCCGGGGGGAGGGGCCACGTGCCGAGGCCAAGGGCGGCTCCTCCTCTTCTGCCTTCACTTAGAGGACAGATGCGGGGGGAGGGGGCCTGTGCAGAGGACAAGGCACTCTCAGTTCCTTCCATGCTTGGCTGGGGGCTTGGCCCCGGGTGGAAGGAACGGGCTGTTTTAGGAGAACTCCAATGGCTGAATTCTGCTTTTGCTTCAGGTAAGAACTTGTGGCTACCTGGCTAATCAAGCACCTTTTTGGGCGTGAACATTCCGAAGCTGGGAAAAGCCCAGCAGGAGGCTTTATCATTTTTATCACTCTGTTGAGTGTCTCTTGATGTCCTGGATAAAGGCCATGGTTTTTTCTTAAACACACAGGCACGCACATGTACACATATACACACGTACACACCTATACACATACACATGTACGCGTGTCTACACATGAACACACACATGATTTAAACAACTACTTTAAAGGCAAACTATGTAGAATAACCTTTCCTTCCACCCACCGCACTACTGGGTTTTAACCTTTGCCGTCGTGGTGGAGGGCACGTGGGCCAACACAGGGGGTCCCTCGGAGCTGGGGGCCTTGTGCAGGGGTTTGGGAACGCACGGAGGATGGGGGACCCTGTGGAAGGCGCATTGTGCTAGCCCTTGGCCGGCGGACACCACCATGTCAGATCCGCAGTGCCCGGGAGGTCGGCGGCTGAGGCTGCAGGGGTTGGCCTTGTGGGCACCTTTCCATGTGCTTTTCCGTTGGAGCTGCCGGTGCAGGCGAACTTCAGGTGAGCTGGTGTCCTTTCTCCATGAATCTTGTGGGCGAGGTGACAGTCCCTCCATTTTCTAGGCAGGAACCTGAGATGCGCTGCCCCGCCCCTCACCTTTCGTCATGTTTCCTGAAAGGGTGGACACTTCCGGGTCCCCGAATGCCTTGTGCTGGCTCTGGGGAGCTGGGGGGTTATGGCCCCCCTCCCAAACCGCTCCCCTCCCTGGCAGTGCCCCCCAGCCCGCCTCCGCCTCTTTGCTGCGGCTTCATGGTCAGGGGTCAGGGCCTGGCCCTTGAGGACCAGGAGGCCCACGGTGCAGGAGGCTGGCCTCAGAGCCGCATGGGGCGTCTGGGCCGGTCACGTGAGAGCACGGTCACCACGCTGCTCTGGCCTGTGGGCCTGGGCTCTGCCTGCGTTATCTCACTGGGATCTCAGAGAACCCGCATTTCACAGCGGAGAGACAGAGGCCGGCGAGCTGGTCGTGGTGGGGAGGGCCAGGCCCAGACCCTGGTGTCTGAGTGCTCTAACCACTGTGGTGACCACCCCCTTCAATCCCCACCTTCGGCCAATGGCTGAGCCCTGGAAGGGGGAGCCCAGGTTTGGGGATTCTGAGGATGGAAGCTCGGTGAGAGTGACGGCATTGCCCAGAACAGGAGGGCTGAGGGTCACGTGTGCATCAGGCCTGATTCCACGGGAGCACTCGGCCCTTCCCCCCTCCCTCGGATGAGCAGGGTGGGGAAGCAGGGGCTCCTGGGGAGCTGTGCCCGAGTCTCTATGGGGTCTTCTGTGGTGGAGCTGTGTCATAGGAAAGTGTGGAGTGCAGGACCGGTGTGCACCAGGTGCAGGGAGGAACCAGAGCCAGTGCGGGGGTCAGAGCCACAGGCAGGGGAGGTGGGCGCCGATGAGGACCCCACACAGAGCAGCTGTCTGATGTGCCCTCGGGGGGCGTTCCGGCTCCAAGAGCACAGGTTCTGCTGGCCGGGGAGCCCCCTGCCAGCCTTCCCTCTTTCCCTCCCTCTCTCCCTCCATCTGTCAATCAAGAGTTTTCTCTCATTTCTTATAATGTGTTTTTACTGCTGGTTCCGTAGCTTTCTTATCTTTTTAGGAGTTTTAAAACACCTACTCTAAATTATACTTTGTTAAGGTAGACTAACAGCAAGTAGTGTAAATAAAGTCGTATGCTCTGTAAGCATTTGGAGATAAGAGCTTTCTTGCCAGGCAATACACTTTTATCAGTGAGTTGGTTTTTTTTTTTGGCCCCTCCTTGTGGCTTTCGGGACCTTAGTTCCCTGACCAGGTATCAAACCCTTGCCCCTTGTGGTGGAAGCGCAGAGTCCTAACCACTGGACCACCAGGGAGGTCCCTGTGAGTTGATTGTTGCAGGACCATTTCCATAGAGTGAAGTAGTTCAGCTGCTGTGCAGCCCTGCATTGGAAAAGGCCAAGTGCAGCCACCATCCCAGCAGCTGTCCTTTTGTGTTGTGACCCATCTCCAGTATTGGGGGGAGCATGAGGGAGGTTTCACTGGCGAGGAAGCCCGGGTGGCATGCCCTCGTGCTGATTGCTGACACTGGTCCGGATGGCCCTCTCTGGGCCTTGGTGCCCCCATTGAAATGGGGGTGGGGATGGGGTCATTGCCCAGGACCCTCCTCTCGACTCCTACCCTGTATCGTTCTGTAAGTGAAGGGTCCAGCCTGGGCTGTGACTTGGGAAACCTTTTTCTTGCCATGCACCGTGCAGGTGCTGAGAAATGATCACGTTTAAAAGCTGTTATGAAATACTTTCATATCCAGTATCTGATAAGGGAATACTATCCAGAACATGTAAAGAACTCCTGCAACTCAACAGCAGAGAAACAGACAACCAGATTAAACAATGGGCAAAGGACATGATAGACATTTCTCCCAAGAAGAGAGCCAGATGGTCAACAGGCAAAAGATGCTCAACACCACTGATCATTAGGAAAATGCAAATCAGAGCCACAGTGGGACACCACCTCAGACTTTTAGGATGGCCATTATGAAAACAAAACAAAGGAGAAAATAGCAAGTGTTGGCAAGGGTGTGGAGAAATCGGAACCCTTGTGCACTATTGGGAATGTAAAATGGTGCAGCTGCTGTGGAAAACAGTGTGGTGGTTCCTCAAAAAGTTAAACATAGAATTGCCATAGGATCCAGGAATTCCACTTCTGGACATACACCCCAAAAGAAGTAAAAGCAGGGACTTAAACAGATATTGGCACACCCATGTTCATAGCAGCACGATTCACAATAGCCAAAGGTGGAAGCAACCCAAGTGTCCATTGATGGATGAACGGATGAGCAAAAGTGGTCTCTACATACTACGGAATATCGTTCAGCCTTAAGAAGGAAGGAAGTTCTGACACAGGCTAACCACGTGGATGGACCTTGAGGGCGTTGTGCTCATTGAAATAAGCCAGACACAAAAGGACGAATATTGTAGGATTACTTGAGGTTGCTAGGGTAGTCAAATTCGTAGAGATAAAAAGTAAAATGGACGTTACCAGGGCTGGGGAAGAGGGAATGGGGGGGGGTTGTTGTTTGATGGGTATAAAGTTTGTTTGATGGGTATAAAGTTTCAGTTTTGCTAGATGAAAAGAGCTCTGGAGATGGATGGTGGTGATGGTTGCACAGTAACGTATTTAATGCCACTGAGCTGTACACTTAAAAATGACTACAGTGTTAAACTTTACGTACATTTTACCACAATTTAAAAAATGCCAACAAAGCAAAACTGTTCCGGCCACTCAGGTGCTGGTCAAGTGGAAGCAGGTGCCTTTGCCTTGTGGTTTTCCCGCCCCGAGACCTGCGCCCTGGTCCCTTTTGTCTTGTCCTGGGTTGTGATGGCATCCAGGCCCCTTCTGCAGAGCCCGGGTGTCTCATTCTTTGTGTTTCTGAGCTCAGCCTGTGGCTTGACAGCGTTCACAGCAAAAGGGGCAGATACGTTAATATAAATTTTGGGTCTGGTACGTGAGTAAAGTCTCTTTGGTGTTTAGCTGTATATTAGAGGCCGCAAAGATGAACATGTACCTTGCCTTTAAGGCCCAGGGTGAGAAGAAGGGTCCTCAGATCCCTGGGTGCCCGGGTGTCCCCAGGGCCTTGCAGCCCAGCCTGGGGAAGGAGGTTGGCTCGGGGTTGGGGATCCAGACCAGAGGCCAGTGCCTCCAGCTGGTCCCACGGCTGCACGGGAGGAGGCCAGCGGAGGGCGGGGACACTGCTGCCCCTCCCGCGTGCGAGGCGGGTTCCGCTCTCCCCAGCCTCACCCTGTCACTTGGCCCCTCCCCCCATCAGGACCAAGTCTCGGGTTCAGTACAACTTGGCACATGTGCCGGTCCAGGCGTATCTTTGTTGGCATTTCGACACATGTAAGCAATTAGGTATGATCCTTCCTTTTGTATTTTTATTGAGGTGACATTCACATAACATAAACCATTTCAAAGTGGACAATTCAGTGGCATTTGGTACATTCACAGTGATGTGCAACCACCACCTGTCTCTTTCTAAACGGTTTTTGTCACCTCCAGAGGAAACCCCATACCCATTAGGGTCACTCCCCCTCCCCTCACCTCCCAGCCCCTGGGAAACCCAGTTGTGTGGTCAAGGGTCAGCCAAAGCCCTTGCGCCCCCAGGGTCTGGGCCGGGGCAGAGATTCTGGCGGCGTCTTGGGGTTGCTTTGGGCCATCCTGTGTGAGATCCCCACTGGGCACTTCTGCTGCCTCTTGGTTCCCTCTGGAGCTTTGCCTGGGCTGTGCACAGAGGATTTGAGTTGTGGGTTCCTTACCCCGCCCAGCCCTCTCTCTGCACGTTCTGTAAAGTTCTGCTTCACTTACAGACTTTTACAGGCTGCATCCTGGGCTCAGATCAAGCCTCCTGAGAAGCCAAGGGACTTGTGATCGGCTGGATGTTAGATTGAGTGAGAGGGTCGGCCGATTCTGTTAGGACCAGTCCTTCAAGGTTACAGACCTGCTGCGTCAGCTTCGGGGGGCTGCTGTAACTGGTGCCTTCAAACAACGGACATTTATTCTCTCACGGTCCGGAGGCCACAGATCCGAGAAATCGAGGTATCGGCAGGTGCTCCCTCTGAAGCTGTAGGGCTTCCTGCCTCTTCCGGGGGTTGCCAGGACCCTCAGCCTGCAACTGCATCACCTGGTCTGCTTGCCTCGGTTATCACCTGGCCCCCTCCCCGTGTGTCTCTACATCTTCTCCTCGCTCATAAGAACTCCAGTCCTACTGAGTTTTGTTTTTTGGCCGCGCTGTGTGGCATGCAGGATCTTAGCTCCCCGACCAGGGCTCAAACCCGAGCCCCCCCCGTAGTGGAAGCGCTGAGTCCTAACCACTGGACCACCAGGGAAGTCCCTCCAGTCCTATCGAGTTTAGGGCCCATTCCACTCCTCTATGACTTCATCTTAATTTATATCTTTATCACATCCGCAGAGACCCTACTTCCAAATCAGGTCACGTTCACAGGTACCGGGGGTTTGGGACTTGGATGTATCTTTTTGGGGGACACGATTCAACCCACTATAGCACCTGCCTGCATGCTCGGGCGCATAACGGATTTCTTTCTGTTAAATCGGGTGATGGAGTTCTGCTTTCCCAGTGGAACCCACGGTCTGCCCACCTGAACACCTGGAACACAGCAGGGTCTCCCTTATTGTAGTGACCCATCGAGAGCCTCCCCTTTTCTCTCTTCCCCTCAGGCTCCTCTAATTAGACTGACTATCACACCAGATGAGGTTTCCTGTCGGTTGTGATCACACAGGCTCCTAACTCTCTACTCACTTAGGAAATCATAGCGGCCTTTGGGCTTAGTGGACGTGCGCGCATGCCTCCAGACGTGTAGTGAACAGAAGGTCGGTGTGAGGGCAGGTAAGCATGTTTTTAAGATGAGAGCTCACCCTGCTTTGCCTTTTGTGATTTGTTGCCCTGGGACCCGACTGTAGGAGTCTCCTTTTCGATTGATCCTCTCTTCTAAGCATGGAAAATTCTCTAATGTGTAATTGAAAGTTCCCCCAAATCTTCAAAGAGAGAATGGAAAATACTAAGGTTTATTGTTCTGAGAGATTTCCTGTGCATCCGGCACGTGGCCATCGGAGGTCAGGGATGTGTGCGTGTGCGCCTGTGTATGTGTGTGTGTGTACGTGGGTGCAGAGAGTTACAGCGCGTGTGCAAGGGCACCTCACGGTGGAACAGATATGCCCAAGGAAGTGGGATTGGGGGCCAGCGGTTCTGGACCCGGACAGCGCCACTTGTTGCTAAGTAGAAAATGACAAGTGCTACATGAAGTCGGTTTTGGGGGAAAACCAGGCGGAGGTGACCCCGAAGGCAGGAAGCTGAGGGCTTCAGGGTCGGGACAGCTGTCCAAGTCCCCGGTCTGGCCTGGGAAAGCCATTGTGTTTGCTGCAGGAACCCTGCTTTCCCTCCCTTTGTTTCTGTCACTCATCCGTCTGGCATTTTTTGAACCAAAAGTGAATTTGGGACAGTGTGGGAGCTGACCAAGCTCCTTCAGGGGCCAGACTGGCAGACTGGTGTGTGGCAGCTCCTTTCTCTGTAGCTGGGGAGCCCGGTGGGGGGGTTCTTTTTCCCTCTCTGTAGTGACCCCTCCACCAGGACGCCCTCCATCCTGCTTCCCCGGAACCAGTGAGTCTCTGCGTCTGCGTTCTCTGGAGCTGATGACCCCAGCCTCGGGGTCTTTCCTTTCTAACCCCCGCTTGGAAACCAAAAAGGGCGTCTCCTGGCTCACCCAGCCGGGACACGGGTTTGAGTAGGATTCGGTGGGTCGGCGGCAGGTGCTTTGGGGCAGTAGGGAGGCAGTGTGACGTGTAGCTGGGGCCACAGCTTCCTGTCGCAGCCCTGGGGTGTGGCCCCTGTCCTGAGAGTTGTTTTTAAACACTGTGCAAACTGGCGAGAGGTGGAGAGAACGGAGCTGAAGAGCGCAGGGAGTGACGTGGCCGTGGAAAGTGCCAGGAGGAACCGTGGCGGCGAGAGGAGCTTCTCGGTGTGTCCTTTCCCGTTGTTCTGTTTTACAAGGTCACATGTGCATGATCCCTGTTGGTGGGTGCTGCCTGGTAACGTTCTTGGGGTCGGCTTAACAGATCCTTTTAGGGAGGAAGCCTTTAGTGCCGCCAGCTAATAACACGAGTTAAACCTGAGCTTGTGATTTCTGAGCACGGTCTTGTTTACCGTGTATGCGTGCCCACAGGACAATTTACTGAACATAAAATCCAGCAACCTAGCCGTCACGGAGTGGACAGTCCAATGGCATTTGGGACATTCTCGGTGCCGTGCAACCATCACTCCTGTCTGGCTTGGGAATATTTTCAACTTGTATACTTTTTGGTTTACTTTATTGATGTTTGAAAAGATACTCTTAAATCACTAGCCTGTCAATGCCCATGATTGGGATTGGTTGCTTTTAGCGGAGTGGTGGTTGACTGTCTGGTGGGAAGGGAGGTAGGTGTCCACCCTCATCCTTGTGGGGCCTGTCTGCGGGGGCTGAGCGTGGAGCTTCTGCCCTAAGAGCCAGAGACACAGCTTTGGGTCTCAGCCTTGGTCTTTTGCCTGCCCCCATGCCCCGGCCGACACTGGAGTCACTGTGGGACCCGGGGAGGTTCACCATATAGGACTTCAGTGCTAAAACTGAGCAGGTCCTGGGCGGAGTAGGCAGGACTGTCACATTGCTGTCCCCTAGCCTGACAGCCCCTCTTGCATGACGCCCTGGACTCCATCTGAGACCTCGGGCAGCATCAGTCACATTCAGGCCTGTGGTCCACCCAGGGTGCCCCCAGCTGGTGCCGACCAGGCCCCATCCCGAGCCCCAGACCTAGTCCGCTGTGCCCACAGCCTGCCCTCTGTCAGATGTGTCTTCTAGAGTTTGCTAGTCTCCGCCCCTCCCACGTGTTGGCCTGAGGCCTTCCCACCCGATAATCTAGATATAATCTACCTGCCTTGGGCTTAGCCAACGCATGGCTCCGCCCCCTTCCCCACCTCCTGCCCCTCCACCGGGACTGAGCAGGTGTGTCTGGGCCTGAGGCTTTCTCACCCCTCATACCTTGTCCCTAAGTGGAATTCTGCCTCCCATACCCTACCCTAGTGTCCCACCTTGCCAGAGCCTCAGCCTCCGCTCCTGGAGACCTGGCCTGGCCCCGTGATGGCTACCCAGCGAGTCCTCAGACCCAGGGCCCCCCGGGACCCCTCCCTTGGGGCACTTGCTCACGGGAGGATGCCAGGTGGCAGAACTGAGCTCACTGTGTGGCCCCGGCTGCCCCCGCGGTCTCCCGAGCATCTCGCGTGTGCCCTGCTCCTCCCGCCGTCTCAGTCACCCCTTGGGGTCAAGGCCTCGTCCTTCCCAGCAGCCTGGCTCTCAGGGAGGTGTCCTTCCTGCGAACCTGTGCCCCCTTCCCCACCCCCCGCCATCGGCCCATCAGCATCCTGGGCTTGGCAGGTACGCCCACCGGCCTGCTCATAGAAGCTGTGCCCTCTGGGTGCTGGTGAGGCTAGGCTAGGTAATGTGCTTCTGGAGACGTGACGGTTAGTACTTTACACAGAAGATCTGACTCTCCCAGGTATTCTCTAGACTTTCCTGCTTTTTAAAAAGCTAATTTTATTCACTGGATGAGCAGGTCAGCATCCATTCGGGGAAACAGAAGCCACCCTAGGTATTTCAAGCAGAAAGGAATTTGATGCAGGGAATTGGGGCTGGAGGCAAAACCGGGTTGTCTGTTCCCCCACCCCTCCATCTCTGCCTCTGTTCCGTGGAGGCCAGTGGTCACCTTCTCTGGGCTGTCCATGCCACCCAGGGGTTGGACCAGGTCAGTGACTTACGACATTCCTTCAGCAGCAGAGCTCTTCACAGGAAATCATGGGCGATAAGATGAGCCCATTCCAACTGGGTGCCCCCCGGGGGCGCTGGGGGAAGGGGTCCCCCTGGGCATCACGGGATCGAGTTGGCCACTGAGGAGATGCCCAGGTGAAACCACAGTGTGGAGGATCCCCACCCATTGGGTGGGTGTGTGACAGTGTCCCTGAGTTCTTTTTTTTTTTTTTTAATTTATTTTATTTATTTATTTTTGGCTGCGTTGGGTCTTCGTTGCTGCACGTGGGCTTTCTCTAGTTGTGGAGAGCGGGGGCTACTCTTCGTTGCGGTGCATGGGCTTCTCATTGCGGTGGCTTCTCTTGTTGCGGAACACAGGCTCTAGGCAGTGGGCTTCAGTAGTTGTGGCACACGGGCTCAGTAGTTGTGGCTCGCAGGCTCTAGAGCACAGGCTCAGTAGTTGTGGTGCACGGGCTTAGTTGCTCCGCGGCATGTGGGATCTTCCCGGACCAGGGCTCGAACCTGTGTCCCCTGCCTTGGCAGGCGGATTCTTAACCACTGCGCCACCAGGGAAGCCCTGGCCCTGAGTTCTGAAGGCAACACAGGCTTGGGGTGCGGAGTTTGGAGTGGACGCCGGCGGCCCCGAGCGGCTTGGGGCACTCACCCGCCGGGCTGAAGGGCTGGAGGGCTGGCGGGTGCAGGCAGGCATCCCCGGGTGCGGAGTGGGGCTCCAGGGCTTTTCCTGCAGTGACTTGCTCTTGTTGAGGGGGTGAGGATGACTCAGAGAGCGGGTGCCAGGCCCGAGGCTCATTTTGCTGCACCGCTGAGCTGTGAGCTGAAGCTCCTCACTGCGGCCCTGGCATCCTCGGCGGACGGACTTTTCCCTGTGGGCTTGCTGCTCTTGACACTAAGAGGGGGACCATGGAGAGAGCGGGAGCGGCAGGGACAGTGACCGTGGTCCCTGCCTCCCAGCTGGGATCTGGCCGGGTGGCATCCTCGGGGCATGTCCCCCCAGGTCTGGTCTGACTCACTGGCAGCCGGGGCCTCCGGGGATCAGAACATGAACAGGCCTTGGTGGATGGGATATCTGGGGCCTGTTGAGATGCCGGGGCTTCTGCATCACACAGCTTAGCCATGCAGGAGTGACTCAGATGGTACAGTTTAGGGACCTTGACCCCATCGTCAGCGGTCTCACCTTGGCGATGAGGGTGGGGAAGACCCGCAGTCAAGCTTAGAGGCAGTTCCATTCTCAAGGGCCTGTTCCCACTGGGAGCTGGGAGGTGAGGGAAAGGTGGACATGCCCAATACAGAGCTGGCACAAACCGTAAACAGGACATTTCCATGGGCTTTGTTACTCTGAGGATGTGTGAACATTTGCCTCTGGCTTTTAGCTTCTGGGCTCACATTCCAACGAGCATGTGCAGCTGAGAGCTGGGCCTGGGGATGGACCCCACAGGCAGCATCTCCTGTGGGGACTGTAAGTCCCCCTGGCTTGATCTCTGCTCCTCAAGTTTCACGGTAGAGGGCGTGGCTGGAGTGCGTTGGATCACCTCCGTTTTTGTGTGGATGTTTTGTGTAATGCATCGGACTTCCTGGTGTGGACAAGGGCGCAGGCTGACCCAGGCATCCTGAAAACCTTACTCAGGACCCTCCATGGGGACTGTTTTCTTTTATTTTTTAATTTTTAAAATTTTTTGGCTGTGCCACGCGGCATATGGGATCTTAGTTCCCCGACCAGGGATCGAACCTGTGCCCCCTTTGGTGGAAGCGTGGAGTCCTAACCACTGGACCGCCAGGGAAGTCCCCGTGGGAACTGTTTTTGAACGTGGATTTTTATCTCCTTGCAGACTTACAGATTGTTTCACCCAAAGTCATCATGGGCGCTGCTTTCCCTGTGTTGTCTGATGTACAGAGAATAAAGTCAGCAGTGAGACACGCCGTTCGTTCCCCGAGGGCCTCCCTCCTGGCAGCCTGGGGGCCGTCGGGGCTCCGGGCTGGGATGGGGCCAGGCTTGTGCCTCAGGACGGAAATGACTTGTGCTTCCCTGGAGGCTGTGGGAGCCCAAGTGTGTCCTGGCGGAATTGAAATCGCTGACGCCGGGGGAAAACTAGAGGAGTCCATCACTCCACAGTTATGTGGCCAGGCAAGGGGACGCCCTACTCAATGCCTGGGCTGAGCAGTGAGAAGAGAGGGGGATTGTGTCTAATTATCAGGAGGCGCTCGCAGGGTGGCAGTGCCTGGGGGCTGCAGGGTGTCACCGAGGGTGCCTGCAGCTCAGCAGGAAGGGCAGCTCGTCCTGGTGCTGCCCCACCCCTGGGAGGTGCCCTCGCTGGCCCCCGACCCTTGGTCTGACCTGCTTCTCCCCCTGCTCCCTCTGCTTCTGCCCTCAGTGTCACCCTGGGGTGCCCCATTATGCCTTGGGGGCCCCCAAGGGAACGTGACACTGCGGAGTGTCAGCCGCACTGCCCTGAGATCTCATGGCTCTCTGTGCCCCGGGTGCCCAGCTCAAGGTGAAGGCATGGCCAGTGTTTGTTGAGTGAATAAGTGGTCGCGTGCCAAAGAAACTTAGCATGGTTAATATCCTGTTGTAAAATAGGACAAAAGGGAAGCTTTGCTCCACGTCATGCTCTGCCTGGGAGAGCTGTGACACTGTGACGAACGGTGTCCCAGTTGGGATTTAAGAGCCTTGACCAGGGGGATTGTCAGGATCCTGGGTGGGAGCTGGTTGGCACTGACCGGCCGTGTGGAACTGCCAAGCTGGCCCCATGGTCTGCAGGGAGCACCGGCTGTGCTTGTTGCCTGTGCTTTTTCCCATATTAATCATGTTTTAAATCCCATCTTCGGGCCTAGGTAAAAATAAAACCAGAAAAACTGCTGAGCAGACAGACCGTGGGGAAGGCAACACTGTGTGTTTTCAATTTTTAGTTTTTTAAACCTTTACTGTGGGCTATTAATAGAAATTGCTTTTCAGAATCAAAAATGTTTTTGGTCTGTTCAAAAAGCACTCAGGAAATTCTCCCAATATCGAAAAGCAATAAAGGAGGAAGCAGGAAATCGCCCCTGACCCCAAGCCCAGACGCAGCCCCTGTTGCCCTTGTGGGTTAAGTCAGGTTTTCTTTGGCTGCTCTTTCCGACTTTTCTCTGGGCTGTGTGTCTGTGGCGGGGAAGGCGGCTTCCCTGTGTGGCTCATCCTGGTGTCGGCAGCCCCCCTTCCCCCCCACCCTGGTGGGGCAGGGTTGTCATGGCGATGGAGCTCCGGAGCTTTCGGGAGGCACCTCTGGGGCCCTTGCACTGAAGAGCCGTCCCCTTTGTCCAGGGACAATGGGGCCCTGAAGGACTGTTTGTGTGTCCGGCTCACTTTAATTACCTTCAAGGGGAGCCCCTGGGAAGAGGGAGTCCCCATCTACTTGGAATGAGCTGCTCCTTTCCTGAAATGCTTACGCTTGGATCCCTCGCTTTAAAAAATAACGTAGGTATTTCACACCAGAGGCCTTAGCTTTTATGACTTCACCGTAATGGGCCAGAGATGGACTCCGAGGGTAGCCACCTGGAGGCCTGTCCTTGTCTGCTGCGTGCAGAACCAGTGCGCCACATTTAGAGCCAATGTCACCAACTGCCCTGGGAAGCACACAGTCCCTCTCGGCCTGCAGCCCATGTGCCGGGCATGAGGGGTGGCCTTCCCGGAGGAGCTGTAAAGCTCCAGCATTGTCACCTGTGCCCCATGAGGCACGTCAGGCTGAACAGAGGAGGGGAGGGCCCGCCGGGTCCTCATTGGACGGGTATCGTACTCATCAAACAGCCTGCTGGCTGCCGGGTCACAGGGGCATGTCCCTGCCTCCAGGGGGTCACTGGGCCCCCTTGCTGGGCCTCCGCCAGCTGGCCCCTTGTTAGTTCCTCCGCAGGTGTTCCTTCCTCAGAGGGCTTTCCCCGAGGCCAGTCCCTCCTGAGGACCCCCAAAGGCTCTCACCTTTGTCGCACTCCCACACTTGCCATCTGTCGGCCCCCAGAGCAGGCTTCTCCCCCTCGGCACTGTTGACATTTGAGGCCTGGTCATTCTCTGTGCACCGTGGGATGTCGGACAGCATCCCTGGCCCCCACCCACTCTGTGCCAGGAGTTCCCCCTCCCCCTCAAGTCGTGGCGAGCAAAGATGTCTCCAGACATCAGCACGTGTGCCCTGGGCCCCCTGTTGACGTGACCGCCTTAGCGCTGGGTATCCCCTCCAGGGGGACCAGCCTGTGATCTGTCGGGTTTGCCTTTGATTCCCCAGTGCCAGGCACAGCCCCGGCACCCAGGAAGCCCTTGGGAAAGCTTCAGGGGTCACGGCACGTTTGGTCTGGTAGGGTCGGCTCGGGGCTGGTTACATGAAGACAGTGCAGAGTGATGTATTCAACCAGAGAGGTGTGCAGCTGGGTCCCGGGTGGGGACGAGGCTGGCCCAGGCCAACCCCACCCAGCCGTGTGATTTGGGGTGCCCTTCACCCTCTCTGAGCCCCAGTCTCATGTAAGGGTGATGAGGCAGATGTCATGGAGATTGGAACCCCCAGTGTGGGTCCCCCCAGAGCCCTGGCCCTCCGATCCTGTCCCAGGACTCTGCCTGAGGGCTGTGCTGCCCAGCAAGGTGCCTGCATCCTCTGACCTCCAGCCCCTCACCCAGAGCAGGCCCTGGGGACGCTGGTGGCTGACCTGGCCTGGGGGGGCCACCAGGCACAGGGACAGGACACATAGAGCCACTTGGCTTTATGCCGATGCCGTTAGACGGAGCAGAGAACACAGCTAGTCACCGTGTGGTCCTCCCTGGTCGGGGGCCCTGGTGGCAGGAGTGATGGGAGAGGACCCTGGGCAGGTGCAATGTGTTCCGGAGCGTCCCCAACACGCAGGTTGAGATTCTCGTCCTAGCGGCCGGCGCAGGGGCTGAGGCCCGGCCGGGTCCCTGTGGTCATCTCCGTGTCCCAGGCTCCCTGACACAGACGCCCCCCAGCCTTCCCGGCACTTTTGCAAACTGCAGTGTGTTCCCATGGGAACACATTACCCATGGGAATGTGCTATTTATAACTGTTTAACATATTCATTCCTAGAAATCTGGCACTTCTAAATTTCAGCCAAACCCGGAATCGCATGATCCTTGGAGAGGGGACGAGCTCTTAGAACTGGGTGGGGTGGGGAGGCCGCGGGCGGCAGCTGGTGGGGTCCCAGCCACACCGCCTGGAGTGGGGGGAGGGGCACCGCCAGGGGCATCGGGGACCCTCGGAATTTGGCGAGGAAGCGAGGTCCTCCAGGGAGGGGAGGGGCCGTGAGTGCACGAAATGCCACACAACAAAGGGCTCTTGTGGGAGGACGTGGAGGGGCCGCGGGGCCCAGCGGGGGCGGGTGACCGAGCAGATGACCAGATGGCAGAGAGCAAGCAGAGCCACTGGCTAGTCTGCTGCCCGCATTCCCGGCAGGTGCCCCCCTCCTGGTGCAGGTACCGTGGGCACCTGCTTGGTGCCCAGGACGTCGGGGCAGCGCAGGCGGGATCTGACCCGTGTGGCCTATCCTGGGGGAGGTGGAGGGTGGCACACAAGCAGGGCTTCCCCACGGGGGGGGCGGCCGGCGGGCGGGACCTCGAGGTGCTGCTGCTCGGCCCAGGCTCCCCGGCCCTCGTCCTGGTGCACCCTCCCACCCCCGGGCAGGGGCCTGGTTATAGGCACCGCGTGTCCCCAGCGCCCTGCTGGCATCTCGCGGGGCCACCGCGGTGGCCAGGACGGTGCTGGCTGTCAGGGGCGCTGGCCAGTGGGCAGGCAGCATCGGGCATGGTTTGGGCGACGTGCAGGAGGCTGCAGAGCCCCACGGCGGCACCCACCCCCGACGGGCTGGGTCTCAGCGGGTCCCCAGGCCGGGGGGCGCTTACGGAGGGCCAGGCTCGCCAGGCACTGGCTGGGCACTGAGCCGCCCCCAGCATGGCCATCCCATCAAGGAGCCCAGCGCCCGGGACGGCAGACAGATGGACAGGGAACTGGACCGTGGTCGGCGGGGAGGAGGGTGCCCCGTCGAGTCAGCCAGCGCGTCCCCATTGGGCTTCTGTGGAGTGCTGGGCTGTGGTCGGTTCTGGGTGCGTGGCAGAGAAGGAAGCAGGCAGCACACCCCTTCACAGCGCTCACCCGGTAGCGGGGACCCCCGCCCAGCTAGACAGGGGCTCCCCAGCACTCCAGGCCACGGTGGGGTGCCAGGCGGCACAGCCAGCCAGTCTGGGGGCAGGGAGGGCCCCAGAGAGCAGCCTCGGAGGCCTGGGTGGAGGGAGAGGGTCAGGGACAGGTCAGCTGGGCTGAGAGGCTGAGAGTGTGACCTGGCGAGGGGGCCAAGGGTGGAGTGACCGGGTGGGGTCTGCATGCCCACTGCAGCTGTTGGCGGGGCAGTACGGGAGGCTGGTGAACGTGGGGTGCCAGTGGCCGCCAGAGCCAGTGTTGGGTGGGGATCTCAGCATAGGGACCCCCCGGCCACCCCAGAGAATTGTGCATTTGCCCACTGAAGGGGAGCCAGTGACAGTGGCCTGTGAACGTGGGGGGCCAGTGGTTCCCCAGACTCCCCTCAGGCTGTGGCAGGCGTTGGGGGGCTGGACGGAGACCCCCAATTGTGGGCGCCTGGCTGCCGCCCTGATGGACTCCGTCGGTGTCTGTTTTAGCATCTTTGGGATGCTCTCAGGCCTCTGTCCCCCGTTACCGCGTGTCTCTCCAGGGAGATCTTGGCATCTGTTCGCATGTGGATGATGGGCTAGATGTCTGAAAATCAGAACACGACTCCTGACTTGAGCTCACTTGTCTGTACACTGTCAGCTTGTCTCAGCTGCTTTGTTTCACTGGGGACCAGAACTTAGATGTTGGATTTTCTGGAAGCATCCCCTGAAGGAAGTGGTCTTGGAGATGGGTGAGAATTCCAAGAGGTGAGACGCCTTTCTGGACTTCTGGGACTTAGGTGGGAGCCAGGGGGCCCTTGGTTAGCTGGACCCTTTGTGGTTTCTGATCTGCAAAAGGGGCCTGGTCTGAGGACAGAGGGAGGGGTGGAGTTGGGTCTGGAAAACGAAGGGAGTGAAGACAGTCTGAGGAGGAAGGAGGGGCCTCCTCCCTCGGGCCCCCCCCACCCCCCGGCCAGCAGGGCTGCTGCTCACGCGGCGTCAGGCAGGTGCGCCTCGCTCAGAGCGCTGCCCTGGGTGCTTGTCCACTGTGCGCTACAAACCCTTCCAGAGCCAGCCTTTTCAAGGAAAGGGGAAGGATGGGTGGAATAGATTTATTTTATTTTATTTTATTTTTTTTTAGAAATTCACGTTCTTATTGATTGATTGATTGATTGCTGTGTTGGGTCTTCGTTTCTGTGCGAGGGCTTTCTCTAGTTGTGGCAAGCGGGGACCATTCTTCATCGCGTTGCGCGGGCCTCTCACTATCGCGGCCTCTCTTGTTGCGGAGCACAGGCTCCAGACGCGCAGGCTCAGTAATTGTGGCTCACGGGCCCAGTTGCTCCGCGGCATGTGGGATCTTCCCAGACCAGGGCTCGAACCCGTGTCCCCTGCATTGGCAGGCAGACTCTCAACCACTGCGCCACCAGGGAAGCCCCTATTTTATTTTTTAAAAAATTCTTAAGTATCTTGTTAATCAAAAGAGTAAAACAACCTTGTAGAAATTCAAAAGTGCACAAAGTAGAAAATCAGCACTTTCTGCGAATCTGTCCACGCATTTTTCTGTGGATATAAACATATATGGGGGGGCTTCCCTGGTGGTGCAGTGGGTGGGAATCTGCCTGCCAATGCAGGGGACACGGGTTCGATCCCTGGCCCGGGAAGATTCCCACATGCTGCGGAGCAGCTGGGCCCGTGTGCCACGACTACTGAGCCTGCGCTCTAGAGCCCGTGCTCTGCAACAAGAGAGGCCATGGCAATGAGAAGCCTGCGCACCACTCGCTGCAACTGGAGAAAGCCTGCGCACAGAACAAAGACCCAACACAGCCAAAAATAAAAACAAATAAATAAATAAATTTATAAAAAAACAAAACAAAAAAAACATATATGGGATTTCTTACTTCATTTCCCCATACGCCCCCAAGTGCTCCTTCAGGTGGATCACCGTGGACCTTCCATTCCAGCACATGAAGGTCAACCTTGCCCTTCTAACCCTTGTTCATTTGCCGCTGTCTGGGTGTAATGTGACGTATTCAGCCAGTTCCCTCTTATTGTATGTTCGTTTCCAGATGTTTTTTCATAGTGTTGCAATGAGCATTAATGTGGGGTGTGTATGTGTTTAACTTTCAAGTTATTCTGAGTAGAAAGTTATTCTGAGTAATAAATTCCTAGAAGTGAAATTATTGGTGCCAAAGTTCTGCCCACTTTATATTCTGATAACCTTGGTCAAATTGCCTTTGGAAGATTTGGACTAATTTATCGTAGAGTGAGCAGTGTACGAAAATCCTCTGTATTTGCATCATCATTGGGAAGATCAGTCTTTTTCATCCTTTCTGATCCTATAGATAAAAATAAATGTCTTCCTTTTCTGACGTGCACATCTATCTTTAGGGAAGGGGAACAGTTTTCATCTGTTTATCAACCATTCCTATTTCTTCTGTGAATTGCCAGACTAGTTTTTCCGTTAGATTGTTCATCTTTTATTGATTTACATTAGCTCTTTGTATATTTATGATATCCTTATAGATAACAATCTTTTTATGTCTTGCAAACTTTTTTTGTCATTTTGAATTTTCTCTTAACTCGACGGTATCTTTGTAACTCAATGGTGTAAGTCATAAATGTTTCTGAAGTGGAAACGTGGCTGTTTTCATTCCTGGCTTCTCTGTGCCCTGGGACAATGTGCTCAGTCCCTGAGTTCCAGTTTCTGCTCTTTATTTGATTTTATTTTTGTTTTTTCCAGTTTCTACTCTTGGAAGTGGGGGCAGTACTGCCAGCCTCATAGGGTTGTTTGACAGTTAAATGAAGGAGTGGGAGGTAGAGATCAGCACCCTGCCCAGCCTCTGGCCCCATGGCTACCCCTTGCTGGGAACTGACCACGCAGGTTGAGGTCAGTGTCACTCATTTCTCTCCGGCAGTGCCCACCGGCAGCCCCACCACCGTGGGGTGATGGAGGGAAAGGGAGCTCCAGGCTGGGCCCCGGCCCAGGCCGACAGCCGATAGGAAGCAGACACCAGCACATCCACAGCCCCTGGCCTGTAGGCGCGGTGTCCGCTCAGGGCCCCTGGGTACAGATGCTAGATCTTCTAGCACAGGCTCCAGCTGACCTCCTGCCTGGAATTAGGCAGCAGAAGGCGTCTGGTGGTTGATTGAACACCACCGGATCACCAGCAGGTTGGATTCCTGGGTGTAGGACACCATTCCCAGGGGTGCAGGCTCTGAGCCTGCTGGGTTCTTAGGTCCTGTCCCTCAGAGTGCCAGGGACCCTGTGGTAGAGCTAGCTGAACCTTGTACATCCCCAAACGCTTACGTCACCAGGAAAGCGCCTCACCAGGAAGAGCCTCTCCGGCAGCAAAGCCTCTGGAGGGGGTGAGGACAGAGAAGGGGGACTGTGGGAGTTGCCTTTGGAGTGGGCGTGTCCAGCTCGATCCTGCAGATGCTAGCCAAAGGGGGGAGGTCCAGCTGCTCCCCGGGGTACACCTTCGCAGCTCACTCTCCACGGGAAGTATTTCAGTCGGTCATCCCTGTCCTGCCTCACGTGGACTCTTGGGCATCCTTTAAAATCATCTTGTTCCTTTCTCTTCAGGTCAGGGAGTCCATGACTGTGCCAGAGAGGATTACACAATATTCAGAAATTCTTTTCTCAGGGAGTTACTCCAAGTTAATGGAAAGACGCATTCAGTCCTCTCTGATGGGAGATGTTCAAATGTCAAAGGGTGATATTTGATTTACAAAAATAACATTCTGCCTTTGTGGGCGGGTCTTACAACCATGATGTCAAGTGTGTGTCATTTGAACGGACTGGTTTTCAGCTCTGACAGGCCACCGCCAGCCCCGGCGTGCACACGGCCAGCTCTGCCACGGAACAGGAGGTCGTGAGCCGTCCACGCCTCCCCGTGACACGCCAGTCGTGTTCCAACACCAGGCGGGGGTCGCGACGGTGAGTTCCATTCTGAGACTGCAGTTGAAGCGCACTAGTTGCTGAGAACTTAGGCCGGATAGTGGTGATAAAGTCCCCTTCAGAAATAATGACCTCTGACCAAGGACCCGCAGAGTCATTGCTGTGAATTCCCCCAAAGATCAAAAAGCGCAGGTGTGGCCCAGCCTCTGTTCTTTTGTGGCAGTTATGGGGCCATTCACGCCCCCTGTGGAAGCCTGTCTCGCGTCATTTTGCTAGTGGCCTTTGTGCTGGGCTCCCATTCAGCCCGCCCCGTCATCTGAATAAGCACAGAGCCGCCGCTGTCATTGTCCCGAGGTTACACATCAACCGCCCGCCCGCCTGCCTGCGCGGGGCTGCCCGTTTCCATGGTTACCGCCGCCGCCGTGAATGTGATCCCAGAGCCCTGGGGGAGGGGCTGGAGCAGCTCCATAGAAAGAGCGTCTCCAGCAGGCAGTTGAAACCCTGCACCAGGCTTTGCTGCCACGTTACTGCGAGCTTTCCTTCTGTCCCTCGGGGGCTGTGAGCTCAGCTCTCCTGTTAGACCAGCGCTGTAGGCGAGGGGCTGGGATGGAGTTACAGCAGGAGAGACCGGACCAACAGAAGCCATCCTTGGGGTGACCGTCACTCCTGGGGGCCTGGTGTGTTCAGAGGAGAGGAGGGGGCAGGGTTTTGGCTTTTGAGAGGAAATGTGCAGACAGTGGAGGGGTTTCAAGCCTGCAGGTCGGAAAGATCCAGAAGGGAGCTGGCGGAGCCGTTGGCATCTGGCGGCTTGGGGTTCTGAGAGGCGAAAGCAGAGGATGCTGGGAGATGAGGGTCAAGAATAGAGGGGCCAGGGTCACAGGGCAAGATGACGGGGCACAGCCTCAAAAGTCCCTGCAGAATCCCCCGTGGTCGTGGTCGGAGATTGATGGAGGTTGGGTCGTGTCCCGTTTCTTGCTGTTACAACAAAACAGTGACTGTCCTTAGGACAAAGGTCTTTGGGTGTGTATTCCAAGGCTCCTTGAAAATAGATGTATAGAAGTGGATTTGCTGCTTCATAGATATAGGGTGTTTACATTTTGATCGAATTACCAAATTGTCTTCTAAAAACGCATCACTAGTTGACATGCTTGCCACTGGCTCAGAAGCTTGTTAATCTGTGTCTTCCCCAAGCTTGACGTTATCATTGTCTAAAACGTTTGCCAATCTGATGGGTAAAAAATAGCTTCTCTGTTGAATTTTCGCCTTTCTCTCTTTCCTTTGAGGTGGAGGCTTCTTTTCAAATGTTTATCAGCCATTTGCATGTCTTCTGGGGCCTGCCAATCCCCGGGCTGTCTTTCCCCAGTGGTTTCTGGTTTGGGGCTTATTAGCATTCCCAGCCCCAGGATTATGAAACTATCCCATGTTTTATTTTAATTTTTAAAAAAGTCTTCCTATCACGTATGGCTCTTTAATTTGTTGAGTTAACTTTGGGGGTAACGGGATGAAGTCAAGGTTTAGTTTTACCAATTGTCTCAATACCTTTTATTGCAGAGTCCATCCCCTGCTCCTTGAAATGCCACTTTTATCACAAACTGCATGCCCACAGCCAAGTAAGGGGGACTGTTTCTCACTTTCCCCTGTGCCTGTTTGTCCTCACCCCGCCCACTACACTGTTTTAATAACTGGTGCACTGTAGCGGCTTCTGAGAGCCAGTGGTGCGGTGCATAGTTCCTCCCATTGTTCTTTATCATAATTTTCTTGGGCTATTCTTATGGATTTTCTCTTCTGTGTGAGTGTAAAAATACCTTGTAAAGCTCTATTGAATTAAAACAAACAAACAAACCTGTAGGAATTTTGGTGAGAATTACATCGTGTGTATGGATTACTTTGTGTCATGGCTTAAAAAGTGGGCCCCCCAAAGATACATCTACTCGGAACCCGTAGGGGTGACCTTTTTTGGAAAAAGGGTCCTTGCATATATAGTTAAGGGTCTCAAGATGAGATGATCTTGAACTAGGATGGACCCTAAATCCAACGACACGTGCTGAGGAGAGCAGAGCAGAGCAGGAGACACAGAGAGAAGGCCACGTGGAGGCACAGAGACTGGGGCCCAGGGTCGCCGGCGTCACCAAAAGCTGGGAAGAGGCAGGGTAGGTTCTATTTCAGAGCCTCTGAAGGAATCAGTTCCTCCGGCCAACACCTTGATTCCAGACCTCTGGCCTCCACAAGTGTGAGGGAATAATTTTCCGTTGCGTTGACGCCACCCATTTTGTGGCAATTTGTTACGTCAGGTCCAAGAAACCAATACACTTTGGGACAAAGTGATATCTTTACACTGTTGTTTTTCTGTTTAGAAACATGGTATGTTTTTTCATTTCTTAATGTCATCTTTTAAGTGCTGTAGTAAAATCAGTTATGTTCTCCACATATAGGTCGTTTCTAGGGATTTTATGGGTTTTGTTGCTGTCATGATAAGGACTCTGTTGTTGTTTTCTATTACATTTTCTAACTGGCTCCTGCTGGGTGTGGTAAAGTAATGAATTTTTGTCTGGTGATTTTGCACCCAGCCACCTTCTCAAGCTCTTTTATTAATTAAAATAATTTTTCAACCGATTCTCTAGGAGAGCTGTCATATTGACTCAGAACAACAAAGGTTTTGTTCCTTTCTTTCAGTTATTTCCTCTCTCCCTTTCTTACTGTCTTGTTTTGTGGTCAGGTGGTTTTTACCCTCTGAGACCCTGTGTGGCCCCTGCTCATTTGCTAACAAACTGGATTAGGATCTCCTGGCATGAAGTTCAAGAGCCAAATCTTGACTTGAGACTTGTGGTGACACTAGTTGTTGCTAATGAGTTAGCGCATGTCACCCAATCCATATTCATTTGGTTTCTATGATAGGCCAGACCCTTGTTTTAGATGCTGGGTATGCAACATTGTACTGGAAGTCAACCAGTGCAATAAGATAAGAAAAAAAACACCTGTAAACATAACACTGTTACTATTATGAATAATAAAATCTATAAATCATAACGTTGCTATTATTCACAGATGATGTGATTACATACAAAGAAAATCCAAAAGAATCTGCAAGTAAATGATTAATAGTAAGGGACGTCAGCAGGATTGCTGGATACTTGGGTAATATGTGAAATAAAATGTGCTCCTGTGTACTGGCAGTAAATGGTAAATGAAATGAGATGTATTATTTTCAATAGCATGAAAGATCAGATAACCAGAAATAAATCTAATAAAAGATGGGCAGAAAACTATAAAATGTTATTGTGAGAAATTCAGGGAGGGTTAACCATGTTCATGGATTAGAAGACTCAATATTGTAAAGATGTCATTTCTCCCCAGACTGTTGTATAGATTCAGAGCAATACTAACCAAAACCCACAGGATTTTTAGGGGAAATTGAAAAAATGGACAAGTTGACATATAAAACTTATATGTAAATACATATAAAACCTACATGTAAATACATGCAAATTTACACATATACATTACACATTAATTTACATATAAACTTATATGTAAATGAAATTATATGTAAATTTCATATGTAAATAAAATTGGCCAAGAAGAGCCAAGGCAATCTTGAAGAACAAGGAGGGAGGACTTGGTCTGTTATGTGTCAGGCTTATTAAAAAGCCATTGGTTCATTAATTATAACAAATGTACCACACTAATGTAATGTTAGTCACAGGGAAAATGGGTACGAGGTATATGAGAACTGTCTGTAGTATCCTCTCAATTTTTCTGTAAATTTTAAAATGTTCTAAAAAATAAAGTCGACTAAAAAAAAAAAAAAAAACCATTGTAATTAAGAGGGTCTGCCAGTAGCCAGGGATAGCCAGGTAGACTAGTGGAATTGACTAGAGAGCCCAGAAAGCAGACTCTGCACGTTTAAAAGTATAATTGATCAAGTAACAAAGAATAAATCGGGAAATCAGAAGAGCTGAGTTATTCTCCATGAGGATAGATTCTGTGCCTGTCTTTCTTTTTTTTTCCTGAATGTGCTTCCTTCTGAATATCCTCTTTTGATCTGTCTTAAGATTTACTAACTTTCTTATCAGCTGGGTCTAATCTATTCCGTCTAAATTGGCAGGTCCCTTGCTCACAGGCAGGGGTCCTGCACAGTGGTCATGCATGGTTCCCCCAGACCCCTGGGCACTCAGATGTCACATCACCTCCTCACCCAATTTATTGCTTTGTCCCTGGAGGCACTGGGGCCCAATAAACTTTCTAGATAGAGGAGCCACTCCTTTGGCGAGTGAAAGTACACAGACCAGGGATGCTGCTTCAGCGTTCCCCAGTGCAGGGGACAGTCCCATGTGGCAACCCAAATGTCCACGGTACTGGGGTGGAGAAGCTCGTCTTCAGATGTACGGGCTGTGGACTTCAGCAGAGCTGCTTCCTGTGCTGGGGGGTGGGGTGTCCTGACTCCTTCCTATGTTCAAGAGGCAGCGGGGCGTGGGGGCAGCCTGGAGCCCCCGGCCAGACATGGGCTTGAATTTTGGCACATCATTAACCAGCCAGGTGACCCTGGGCAAGTCATTTAACCTCCTGCCTCTCTGAGGTCTGGTCTGTAAAACAAGGAAAATGAAAGCTGCCTGGCAGGATTGTGGGGAGAATTTGGATGAAGTTCCCAGAGCCAGGCCAGGCTGGGCGCTGGGCGCTGGGTCGGTTGATGATGAGACCTCGTTTGTGCCCAAGGACTGGCAAATGCATCGGGCTGCAGGGGTTGGATTATTTTTCTGCTGTTCTGAAAGTGAACCCCGGCCCCCCACATCTGCAGGCTGCAGCACATGCTGTGTGAAGTGGTGGTGGAGGGCTGCCTGGGCTTACCTGTGCTCCGTGCATTTCACCCCAGGTCGTATTTCAAAGGTATTTTTTGAGTAAAATGATTGTGGCCCTAGAGTGCACAGGTGAGTGTCTTTTTTATCTGTCTCTTATTGTGACATAAAATGTTTAGACCAAGAACAGGAACATTTAAATGGAGGCCATAGGCCTCTGCGTGTTTCAGGAGCCCAGCTCGGCTAGAACCTCTCCAGGTGACCCTGCATAGGATCCCTTCTCCGCCTCTGCCTCATCAGATGCACATCAGGGGGCAGGATCCCCTGCATCTGGGGGTCTCTTCCGGCTGGAGGAGACCAGGACCCTACTCTGGGTGCTCCAGGTGGACGTGCCCAGGTGACTCTGGAACTCTTTGCACTTCTGAAAGCCAGTCCTTGGAAGGTGTCCCATTTGGCCATGTCACCACTGCAGGGGCGAGGAAGCTGAGACCGGCCAGGGGAAGGGCCAGCTCTCACGCCCACCAGGTGGGGAGCCAGCCGAGGTCTGGGTCTGCACTCCGGACCTAAGAACTCGTCCTGGGAACCCCCAGGCCACGGAGTGTAGGAAACACCGGCATTTTCCTGGACAGACTGAACGCTGCTCTTGGGGACCTGGGCCCGGGCCCATCTCTGAGTCAGGGGAGGCTGGGCTGCCAGGGTCCCTCGGAATCTAAGCAGCGTCTGTCCCTCTGATTAAGGGGCGGGACGGCCACTCGGCACCTGCAGAGGCCTGGGCACCCAAGCTCGGGCCTCCTTCTTCCCATGGTCATTAAAGCCTTCACAGTGGTCATAAATTACGGTCTTGCTGCCCCTGGAGCCAGAGCGGTGGGAAAGCCGGGCCTCGGGTTAATAGATAAAAGTGCCCTCGGCAGAAAGGCATCCGACCCGCCCCTGCTGCTGGGCCAGTGTTGCCTCAGGATCATCGCTGGCCGGCCCTTTGGGTTGTGACAACCAGAGGAATTGGAGACAGTAGCAATTTGTTGGTTAACAGTTTCAAACGAAGAAAAACCACTTAGGCATCCCTGACTGGCTACAAACTGAAAGTAATGATTCACTTTGGGAGAACTGAATTTCTGGCAGTTGTTTTTTAGGCCAGTGTATAACCAGCAGGAAAGAGGCCGGCCCTGGCTGTGGGGTGTGGGCCCTTCTGGGCGTCTGAGCTGATTTATCCCTTCCTGCCACTGAGACCCCAAACGCCACATGCTAAAAAGAGTACCATCGGTGCAAAGGAGCAGTTCCCATTGTCACCAGGTGCAGTGACATAACGTGGACGGATACCAGCTGTAAGCATGTGCTGACCACAGACCTTCACCCAGCTGCTCCTGCCAGCATTGCCCTTCCTCCTGCGGGGTCCTCCCCCACACCCCCGTTCTCACCCTCGGTGCCCCTCCCCCAAAGCCCATTCCCGCCCTGAGTGCCCCTCCCCCAAACCCCATTCGCACCCTGGGCACCCCTCCCCCACACCCCCATTCGCACCCTCGGTGCCCCTCCCCCATCCCCCACCCCCATCTGCACCCTGGACGCCCCCCATGGCACTTTCCAGGCTGCAGTCGTCTGTGGCCCCATCTGTCACCCCCACCAGGCTGAGGATGCCTTGAGGGCAACCCTGTGGGTTTTCCTCTTGGCAGCCTGAGATCTGGACCCCGAACATGGAGGGCTGCGAATATTGGTTGAGTGAATGAGTGATGACAATTTTAATTAGTTTCTTTGAGTTTCGGTTGTAGATTAGGCTCGTTAAAAAGGTTTATTATACCAAATAATTTAAAATGATAAATGAATTGTAACTGCAGTCAGTTGTGGTGATTCCTGAGTGAACTTTATATGTCCTCTCCAGGACCCTTGGGGCACGTAAGAGGGAAATCCAATCTATTACTTTCAAGCCATCTCAATCAATTACAGGGTATCTGGTAGTAGATTAATCACTTCCATCTGTTTAGACCCACGCGGAAGGCGCCACTGGCAGAACTTGGAGCTGGCATTCTCCTTCGGAACCTGGGACTTGTGTGTGTGGGTGTGTGTGAGGCCTTATGTGGAGGAGGGGCAGGGGCAGGAGGCCCTGGGCAGGCGCACAGTAGGTGCTCCATGGAGAACGGCTCCTGGGAGGGAGGTGGCCTGCAGGGCCGGGGAACAGCGGCGAGACCCCTGCCTTCAGGGAACAGGGACTGACAGGTGGGTGGGGGGACGTGGGTTCAGGGCACCTCTTGGGGAACATTCCTGATGTATGACTTTATTTATTTATTTATTTATTTATTTATTATTTATTTATTTATTTATTTATTTTTAAACATCTTTATTGAAGTATAATTGCCTTACAATAGTGTGTTAGCTTCTGCTTTATAACAAAGTGAATCAGTTATACATATACAATATGTTCCCATATCTCTTCCCTCTTGCATCTCCCTCCCTCCCACCCTCCCCATCCCACCCCTCTAGGTGGTCACAAAGCACCGAGCTGATCTCCCTGTGCTATGCGGCTGCTTCCCACTAGCTATCTATTTTACATTTGGTAGTGTATATATGTCCATGCCACTCTCTTACCCTGTCACATCTCACCCCACCCCCTCCCCATATCCTCAAGTCCATTCTCTAGTAGGTCTGCGTCTTTATTCCCGTCTTACCACTAGGTTCTTCGTGGCCTTTTTTTTTTTTTCCTTAGATTCCGTATATATGTGTTAGCATACTGTATTTGTTTTTCTCTTTCTGACCTTTATTTATTTTTTAAAATTTATTTATTTATTTATTTATTTTTGGCTGTGTTGGGTCTTCGTTTCTGTGCGAGGGCTCTCTCCAGTTGTGGCAAGCGGGGGCCACTCTTCATCGCGGTGCGCGGGCCTCTCACTGTCGCGGCCTCTCTTGTAGAGCACAGGCTCCAGACGCGCAGGCTCAGTAGTTGTGGCGCACGGGCCTAGTTGCTCCGTGGCATGTGGGACCTTCCCAGACCAGGGCTCGAACCCGCGTCCCCTGCATTGGCAGGCGGATTCTCAACCACTGCGCCACCAGGGAAGCCCCTGATGTATGACTTTAAAAAGTACCTGCAACATGAGAGCATCTTACGAGCAAAACAGAGTGGGCCACGGAGTGCACCGTCACGACGGTCAAACCCACCAGGGTTCCCAAGAGCAGAACACCTTCCACATCCCCCATCTGTCTGTGAGCGGCCCCCACACCCTCCAGCTCCGGCCCATTCCCCGGACTGTGGGCCTGAGTGTCCCTGACCGGATTCCACGCAAACAGCACACACCTGGGTGCAAGGGTCCAGGAGCTGCAGCTTCCCTCCCCGGCGGCTGGGAGACACTCAGACACTGGGTGTGTGGTGAACGGGGAGGTGTCAGCGGCCAGATGTCACTTTGAGCCTCACTGGACACATCCCTCCTCCCAGGCTCCCTGATGAGCGCCCAGACAGAAGCTGCATCCCTGTGTCTGCGCGGAGCCCGCACACGGGCCGTCCCATCCAAGTGGAGTTTTGAGTCTCAAATCTTGCCTCTGATTTCAGAATAGGCGCTCAGCTCATTAATTTCCTGGAAAAGCAGTAAGGCGGCGGCAAACAAAGGCCGCAGAAGGAGAACCACACAGCAAATACGAGGAAGGCAGGCAGAGATTTGGTTCCACCCTTTGAATACTGGAAACTGATTTCACCCTCTGGATGGAGAGGAAAGAGGCCTGAAAGTAAAGTAAATTACAAGACTCAGCACCAGAAAGACATTTAAGATGTAATAAAGACAAGAGAAGAAAGGATGCTAAAGTATACATTTTCTCTGTTTGCTAAAAGACACATGTTTTCACTGGGAGGACTCTGTGAGTTTTCTCTCATGCTTCTTCCACAAGAGTTTCTGGTTAATGATCTAAAATGACTATGTCTTACCCTTCTAATGTCATGCTAAATCAGTCTCTTGAAATTTAGGATTGGAATTTTCTTAGCAAATATTTAACCAGGAAAAAAAAAAACGCCCTGCTTTTCTCTTCTCAGCAGTTGCGTGCCATGTAAGTTGTAAATTAATGGACATCTGGGCCAATATTTGATCTCTTCCCAAAAAGAAGAGGATTCGTGGGGTCTTCACTCAATTGGAGGGAAGGGTCCCAGGAAGTAGCAAAGATGATCTGTCACTGTTGGTGGATGTTTGTCCCCACTGATGGGGGGCCGGGCCGGGTGTTTGCCGCCCCCGGTAGCACGTGGGTGAGGTCACGGTGAGTGTCTCTCCAGTATGTCCGCCGGCCACAAAGTGTGAGGGCAGCTGCCTCCTGCCCTGGGGAGCCCGGGCTGCCCGGGGCCCTCTGACGTGAGGAGCTAAGCCACCAAGGGGCCAGGGCCTTAATATAACCTCCCTGTGGTATTTGTGTTTCAAAAGAGGTTCCACTGAAATTGTTCTGCAAGGGACTTCAGGGTCCCTGAGTGGGGTGACAGTAGGGGCCAGGAGGGTGAGCGCTCTAGTCCCCAACCATGCTCTGCAGTCCGTGTCTTGAGGAAGGCTAAGCGGCGGCAGCTGCTCCCGTGGGCTGGGCTGGAGGGACGGCCCTGCCCCCTGCAGGGGCCCAGCAGCCGGGCCGTGTGGATGGCCCACACCCTGCCCAGGTCCCCATCACTGCAGCGCCCTCTCTCTGGCCTTATTCCCCTGGGTTTCTGGGCTGAGAGTCCTCTCTACAGGTGTGTCAGAGCCAGGCTGGGTCTGGGGGCCACAGGTGTGTCAGGAAGCCAGGCCGGGTCTGGGGGCCACAGGTGTGGGAAAAGTCCTGCTTTTTGTCAGGCTTCACGCACCCTGTGCTCAGCTGTGCTTTCTCACCTGGCGGCAAAGGAAACAGTCTGATACTGTTGCTCACAGCCGCCTTTGTTGTAGCGCATTTGCTCTTAAATAGGTACAAATTATTGGTGTTAGAGATCCTCGCAGCTCCCTCTCCTCATGAAGCCTCTGCAGTTAATAATTATTTTCTCTCTGGAAAGCATTCGTGTAGAACAGCAGAGACGACCGGAGGCTGCCTGGCTTCTTCCCCGAAGGCTGGGTGTCCTGGGCCTCCCTGGGTCCCATGTCCCTTGTCACTGGGGTAGCAGAATCGGAGCTGTGGGAGAAGCAAAGGACATCATCGGTCATGAGAACAAAGGCTCGTGTGGCTCCGCAGTCCTCATGGGCCTCTTGGGGCAGGAGAGCCCTCCATCTTGGCTTTACTGGTGAGGAAACTGAGGAGCTTTCGCAGGGTCACAGCGGCGGTGGGTGGCAGAGGGGGACTGTCTCGGCAGCGTGGAACGTGGGGCTTTTTGTGACCCAGGGGTCACTCAGTGACATTCCTCCCTCTTCTATTGGTTGAAGCCGTCCCAGGCCCACCCAGATTCCAGAGGAAAGGGACACCGGTCTCACCTGTGGGTGGGAGGATGTCAGCGCATTTGTTGCCATTTTTTTTAAAATTTTTAATTTATTTATTTATTTTTGGCTGCGTTGGGTCTTCGTTGCTGCTTGCGGGCTTTCTGTAGTTGTGATGAGCGGGGGCTACTCTTCCTTGTGGTGTGTGGGCTTCAGTAGTTGTGGCATGTGGGTTCAGTAGTTGTGGCTCGCGGGCTCTAGAGCACAGGCTCAGTAGTTGTGGCGCACGGGCTTAGTTGCTCCGTGGCATGTGGGATCTTCCCGGACCAGGGCTCCAACCCATGTCCCCGGCATTGACAGGCGGATTCCTAACCACTGTGCCACCAGGGAAGTCCTCGCCATTTTTTAAACCACACGTTCTTCAATCCCATCATGCCCCAGACAGAGAGAAAAACCTCACCTTCCTCCCGAGTTTCCTGTCTGGGAACAGGATCCCCATTCAAGCCAGAAACCTTGGGCCTGCCTCTTTCCGCCTTTCAATCACCCCCTCTCCCACTCCCATTTCACTTACAGAGATTTTATTATTGTTTTGAAACAGTTCAAACGTATGAAATAATAAAGGACGGTAACGAACACACGTGTGTGGTAGACCCTTCCGTGTCCCCGAAGCCCTCTGTGTGTCACCTCCCTCTCCTGCCTCGCTTTTCGTTTTGACTCCATGGCATGTGGTCCTAGATGTCAGTACGTCGGTCTGTAGCCCTCAGCTGCTTTTCCAAAATCCCAAAGTTCTGAAAACCAGTCAATTTTGCAAAAATTCACTTGGCAGCAAAATGTAACCCACACCAACATGAGATTGTTGACATTTTTTTTTTTTCTGGCTGCGCTGTGCAGCGTGTGGGATCGTAGTTCCCTGACCCAGGGATCAAACCCGCGCCCCTTGCAGTGGAAGCGCAGAGTTTTAACCACTGGACCACCAGGGAAGTCCCAAATGGTTGACAGTTTTTATCCTGGTTCGTGTGAATATTCACACACGTTACTGTAGGAAGATTACGCATTTGATGGCGGAGTCTGCTGTTACGTAAGATAGAATAGGCACTGTTTATAACTTTCCACATTCAAAAAATTCTGCATTGCAGAACCGCCTGGTCCCAAGGGTTTCGGATAAAGGATCTGGACCCGTCTCATTGGGCTGTGTCTGTGTCTGGAGTCCATATACCTGGCACCAGGCTGTGTGTCTTCCTTGACGGCCTGCCCCTTCCACTCAGCGCCCACATTGGCGTGCTACGCTGTAGTTGGTTCATTCTCACTGTTGCGTGGTATTTCATCCAGTGAACGTTCCACTCTTGATCTGTTCTGCTGCTTGGATATCCTGTGTGCACCTCCTGGCCCACAAGGGCATGGCTTCCCCTGGGGTGATTCCCCTGGGAGTTGCTGTCAGGCACGGGAGGGCTAGGGGACTCCAGGGTTTTGCCGAGCAATTGCACCAATTCACCTTTCCACCAGCAACAAACAACCGTTCCTCTCTCGTGCTTGCCATCACTTGCTGGTGTCTGGTTTCTTAACTTTTGCCAATCTGTTGGGTGTAAATTGGTATCTCATTGTGGTTTCGATTTGCATTTCTCAGATTGCTAATGATGTTGAGCATCTTTTTATTTGTTTTAGGACCAAATACGTTCCAGTTTGTGGCTTGTCTCGTCATTAATTTGTAAAATCAGGTTCTTTGTAAAGTTCTTCTAGTTAATGTCAAAATTATACATTTTTTCCCTTTAAGATCATGTCTTGTGTCTTAAGAAATCTTTACCTGCCTCAGATCATAAACAGTAGTTCTGTACAGTCTCTTCTAAAATATGTTTTGCCTTTCACTTTTAAGTCCTTAATTCCCTGGAATTGCTTTTTGTGTTCAGTGTGAGGTAGGGATCCAATGTCATTTTGTCCTCCGTACAGATGGTCTCGGGCCCATTTATGGAATATTCCTCTCTCCCAGCAGCAAGCTCTGTGACGTGTCACATTTTCATGTACACGTGGCTCTGTTTCTGGGCTCTCTCCTGCCCGTGGGTCTGTAGGTTGCTCCGTGTCAATCCCCTCTTGTTTCTGTAGCCTCGGACGAGCAGTCACATCTCCTACAAGCTGTCCCGCTCCCCTGTTTTTCGGGCGTGCCTGCCTTTTCCTGGCCTGGCCTGTCTTCCATGTGGATTAGAGACTGTCTTGCCAGTTCTATGAAGGACCCTGTAGGGATCTTGACAAGAATGGCAGTGAATCTTTAAGTCAGTTTGAGGAGAACTGCACCCTTTCCACACTGGCTCTTCCCATCAATGAATATGGATGGTTGTCTTCATTTCTGCCAATAATAGTTTTTTTTTTATTTAATCTTTTTATTTATAAAGGGCTTCTATGTCTTTTATTAGATTTGTTCTTAAGCGCAGCATATTTTTTGCTCTACCGTAAATGAGATTTTTAAAATTACGTTTTACGAGACTGGTATAGGAAATGTGTTTGATTTTTCTGTCTTGATCTTTAGCCACCTTGTTAAACACTCTGATGCATTCTGACAAATTGCCTGTAGAGTCTGTGGAGTTTTCTGTGTTGTTGGTCATATGATCTCTGAATAATGATATGATGTCTTTTTCCATTCATTCATTCCCATTGCACTGATTAGGCCTTCAGTACAACTTGGAAAAGGACATAGTGGGCACCACTGTTCAGTGTGATGTTTTTTGCTGTTGGACTTTGAGAGATGCCTTCATCATTTTAAGGAAGGACCTGTCTCTACATTGTTTGCCAAGCATCTTTATTATGAGTGATTGAGGAATTTTATTGAATCTCTTCCTCTATTTATTGAGGTTCAAATATGCGATTTTTTTTTAAGGATGGTGTTATGTTAATACATTTTCAAATGTTAAATTCGTGAGATAAATCCAATTTGGTCTCGATACATTGTCTTTTTTTATACATTATTAGATGTAGTTTTCGTTTTCCTCTTTTAAGAATTGTTGCCTTTATGTTCACGAGTGATGTGGCCTGTACTTTTTCTTCCTTGTGCTCTCCTTGTGTCATTTTGGTGTCAAGGTTATGGTAACCTCACAGAATGAGGTCTTCCGTTGCTGCTGTAACAGATTACCACAAGCACAGTGGCTTGAGACAACCCAGATTTACTCTCTCACCATTCACTAGGTTGGAAGCCCAACACGGTCTCACCGGGATGCAAGCACACTGTGGCAGGGCTGCGGTCCTTTCTGGAGGCTCGGGGGGACCCTGCTTCCGGGCTTCTCCAGCAGCTAGAGGCACCTCCACCCCTGGCTCGGGGCCCCTTCCCCCGCCTTCAGAGCTGGCAGCGTGGCATCTCTGTGACCTGGTGTCCGTCATCACTCCTCTTTCTCTCACTCTCTTCTCTGCCATCAGAGGAAGCGTGTCCCCAAAGGCGGGGCTTCCTCTGGTTGAGGAGCCTGTATGGCGTCTGCCCCACCGGGTGACGGGCGACACTTCCAGGCCCAGATTGCGGGTTTTCTCCAGCAGCCACTGTTCTAGAGGAACTGTGCGGGGGGCGGGGGGAGGCATCTGTCACCAGTGGTTCCTGGAGATAGTCAGGACTTCAGAGGTGCTGTCGGTGAGCACGAGGTCAAGGCCAAACAAGAGTCCATATGCAGTGTTGGAGAATTGGAAACTTCTAGAACTAAACGAAGCCAGGGAGCGTTCTTGAACCAGTGCCTGCAGGTGTGCATGTGCAGGACCCCCTCCAGCCAAGGAGAGAAGGAGGAGAAATGGCACGTGGGTGTACTTACCACCTTACCCAAGGTCACCTGCCAGGGCTGCCCGGGTCACCAGCCACTCCGACCATCCAAGCGGCTGCAGGAGCTTGGTGGCCTCTGCCCAGCTGGGTGGCAGATGGCACTTTTGGAGCCGGAGCCTGGAATGTTCCAGACTGGTGCTTGGCCCTCCTGTGTCCCTGGGCTGGCTATGGGCTGCTTGCAGTAACTGAAGAGGCCTGGGGGACCCAGCAGGGCCCCTGGGCTCAGTGGCCCGCAGGCTGGGTTGAGGTGGTGCATTTGTTAAAAATTGCGTCTTTACCGCCCACAGCTCTCTTGGGCCGACAGCCGCTCCTGGACCTGCCCGGGGCTGGAGGACATGTGAGTGTCCCTCGGCAGGTGCCTGGGGCCATGTGATCATGCCAGCAGGGCAGGCCGATCGCTAGTTCTTTTAAATCCACTTTGGGCTTAAGTCTTTGCCTCGGGGAACTTTGCCCATTTTCCCTAGGACAGAATAGAAGGGTGGCCTTTCTGGCTCTGGCAGGAAAAAGTGAGGCTGGACGGGCTCCCTGTTGGCCCCGACGGCGGAGGGAAGCCCCAGCCGCACTGCAGGAGGCGTGGAGCCCCCGGGCCGGCCTGGCAGCCACGGGGTGTGGAACCCCGAGCCCCGCTGCTGCCCGGGCTCCTGGTTCTCCCCAAGAGTCTCAAGCCGGAGGACAAGTCCAGAAACCTTTGTGTTGTTTCCTAGAGCAGGGCTGTCACCTGGATGCGATTCTGTCCCCGGCGGACACCTGACAATGTGTGGAGACGTTTGTGGTTGTGACAGCTGGAGGTGGGGAGGGGTGACTAACTGGCATTGGGGTGCTGCTTGGCATTCTCTAGCGCCTGGGCCGGCCCCAGGCCTCAACTTATCCCCCGCCAGCCCCTGAGTGTCCACACTGCCGCCCGCGGCGGAGGGGGCCCGCCCTGACGCCAGAGCCCCTGCATCACTGCTTTTCTCCTCCGAATCCTAACACAGCCTCTGGGTCAGGCCTGGTGATCACCACGAGTCCCCAACAAGGGGTGTGGTGAGATCAGACTTCTGGGTTCCTGTTCGGCCAACGATGCCTACGTATTGTTCAGCCAGTACTTGAAATAAAACAAAAACCAGGAACGACAAAGGTCCCTGATGAAACTCTCGGTGTGATCCCATCAGAGCCGGCGGCGGCCGGTGTGTTTTCACTGCAGGCATGTGCTGGTTTCTTTCTCAGTGTTTAGTTGACGGTGTAAACAGCTGGTGGTGGCTCTAGCTCCCCCTAAGCAGTAACAGCGTTTTCACCATCATCGCGGGTCAGAAGGTGGCGCCCGGCTCTGAAGGCAAAGGCCATTCTGCTCCCAGCACTCGGCTGGGAGTGGGGCCTGGTACAACTTCAGCCTTCCAGAAGGTTCCATCCAGCATGGACATGACGAGCTGCTTCTCATGGAACAACTTAATGGTGTGGAATGCTGCATTAGATACTAACTTCGGCCTTGGGATAGGAGCTTTATTTCATACATGACATTAGGAGAGCGCATTGCTGAATCAATGTTATCCTCTATCAGTCAATTTTAGAGTAAATAATAAAAGTGGGAGTGACAAGAGAAGGAAGCTTTAGGGATCTTGGCTGCTTGTTTTCTCATTTCTTCATTCTCCCTTTATGTTTATTTATGTACTCATGTTTTTATTTATTTATAATTGTAGTAAAATTTACATAACGTCAGAGTTGCCATTTAACCGTTTTTAGGTGCACAGGTCCGTGGCGTTAAGTCCGTTCACACTGTTGTGTGACCGTCACCACCGTCCGTCTCCTGGATTTGTTCATCTTGCAGAACTGAGACTCTGTCCCCATTAAACACTAACCCCCGATATCCCTCCCCCAGCCCCTGGCACCCACTGTCTGCTCTCCGTCTCTGTGAAGCTGACCACTCGGGACACCCCATCTCCGTGGGATCACACGGTATCTGTCTTTTTGTGACTGGCTTCTCTTGCTCAGCACACTGTCCTGAGGTTCATCCACATCGTAGCCGGTGCCAGGATCCCCCTCCTTTGTAAGGTCTCCCCAGTCCTCGTGCTTCCTGAGGCCAGGCATTTCCTAATGTGTCTCGTGCGTATTTGACTCACTTGATCCTGACGGTCTGGAGATGTAGCTTCTTCTCCTCTCTCCATATCTTGGGAGAGAATAATTTGTCATTGCTAGAATTTTATAATTTTGGAGGGGAGGAAGGATGCTGGGTCCATAAGCGTGCTTGGAAACAGAATAATGTGGCAAGATCAAATCACATACTTAATTTCAATGACTGGATTTGAAGCTGTAGATATTTTAAAGCCGAGCATCAAATTGCTCATCCTTTACCCATGCGTGGGCTTCCTGGTGCCCGTGTGTGCATTGGCATTTGATTGGAGCAGTGATGTCCCGGCTTTGGGATGACTTGAGGGGACCCTGCAGCCTGGCCTGGGCCCACGTTCACAGGGGGTTTGTTCTTTCCCTCCTGGCTCCTCACGGCTATGGCAAGTCTCTTGCACCTGGTTGTATTTTATTTGGGGTGGTTACTAAGAACGGTAGCCACGTGGAGAGTTGACTGAGTGCTTTCCGAGTGCTTGAGGGCACTTGCCGGCTGTTCCTGCCCAGTGTCTTGGGGGTTTTCCTGGCATCCTCGTCGGGGGTGCCCTTGCTGCTGCCCCCCTTACAGATGGGCCGAGCAGGGCTTGCTCCTAGGAGCCCCTGACCAAGTTAAGGGGGAGACCGGGCACGAGGTCAGGACTGGGGAGGGGCCGTGACATGGCCCCATCACAAAAATATACGTAACGCGTGATTTTCGTCCTTCCCGAAGATGTTTCTGGCACTCGGATCCCCCGACGTGGTGGGTCGGATCGTCTGTCGAGCGCAGCTGGGCGGCTGGGTGCTCTGCACACAACTTACCTGAAGCTGCTGTGCGTGGGTGCGTCTCTGGGTGTGGGGACGTGGGCCCAGCCTCCCGTTTCATCCTCTTGATGTCACAGCGGAAGTAGGAGGACCCGCGCGGGTGGACGCTGGGGACGCAGGGAGGAAGGGCACTGTTGCCGCCGCTGGGATTCTCAGGAGGGGCAGCGGAGACGAGGGTCCTGGACGGGACACCCCTGGCGAGGGGCATTGCCCTTCCAGCAGGGAGCCAGCGTTTGGTGTTTAAAAGAGCCATGCGTGTGCCTCAGAGCTCCTGGGATAGTCTGGGGCGTTCGTTTTCACATGTAAACTAGATGCGTCGTGTGCAGTGAGTAGACTGGTGGCGAGGCCCGGCACCCCGGAGAGGTGGGTTGTAAATGCTGCCTGATCCTGAGCCCCCTGAGCTGTCTTTCTCTCTTTTTTTTTTTTTGGCCGCGCTGCATGGCATGTGGGATCTTAGTTCCCTGACCAAGGATTGAACCCGCGCCCCCTGCTTTGGAAACGCGGAGTCTTAACCACGGGACCACCAGGGAAGTGTCCCCCGCGAGCTGTCTTGGTTGACCAGCGGGTGCCAGGTTGAGGGGACTGGCCCAGGTGCCCCCCCCGCAAGGCAGGTTGGGGTCCCCACTGACGCCTGGATCCCAGGCCTGGCTCCTCCTCTGAGGGGGGTGTGGATGTAAAGATAGGGCACGGCTGGAGGAGGGGACCGGGGGAGGAGTCAGGGTGGGGGGCTCGAGGTCATTTCAGGTGAAGGAAGAGTGGCCGAGGGCCTCAGATAGTAAGGTGGCGGGCCCGGTGCAGCGGGCCCAGGCTCGGGAGTGAACGTCCCCTGACATGGGAGTTAGGGGTTGAGCGCTGTGTCGGGGAGCGTCCCCCAGGCCCAGGCTCCTGGGTGGGGGGGGGTGGGCTTTGGGGGGCTGCCTGGGGCCTGCAGGGGAGGGGCTGTGAGGACCGCGCCTCCAGCAGTTTGAGGGGAGACGATGGTAGAAATGACAGAGCGAGGACATGGGTTCCAAAGGAGGAGAAACCCAAGGTGTGGGCTGCCACGGTCGGTGAGGGCCCGGCATGCGTGGGGACAGGGAAGGAGGGACCGTAGATGTGTCGAGAGCAAGTGCATCGTCTGATTTGCCTGAGATGCTGGTGCTTGAATGGGGCCCTCCCCTTCAGACCTGAGGCCCCTCCTCCCTGGATGGGGCAGGACAAGCAGCGTCTTCTCAGGCCAGCGTGCCCGCCAGGCCTGACACCAGCATTTGCTCTACTGTCCCCCGAACCCCCATCACCCTGTTCCCGGGAAGGGAGCCCCTGTCCTGAGTCACAGGTTCCGGGTTCAGCTTTTGCTGCCCCAAAAGGAAACCACTTCAAAGTCCCCCCCCACCGGCAGGCACTGCCTGCCCCTGGTGAGGCCTGGGAGGGGGCAGGAGGGCAGCCTTTGTGTCAAACCGGCCGGACGGCAAACAGTGCCCAGTGGATGTGGCCGCAGCCGGCCTACTGCGGCGTCACGGGCTGTGCCAGCCAGGCCTGGCAGGGCGTTGGTGGTAGGAGACGGAGATGCCCCCCCAACTTAGACCACGGTGCGTGTGGAGTGGGGTGACCAAGACGCTGGCGTGTGGTGCTGGTCCCTCCTGGCACCACTGCATCTCCAACTGCTGGTGGCCCTGCCTCACTGCGTTGTGCCCAAGGCTGCAGGTGTATAACGGGTCAGAAACTGGCCTCTTTCCACGTGGACCCTCCGAGCCAGGACCGTAGTCCTCTGGACCCTCTGCCCACCGTTGGAGGGGCTCAGGCTCAGTCGGTCTGGGCCTGCCACTTGCTGCCCGAGTGACCTCGGCCGGGCCTGCTGGTCAACTTCCTTGTGCGTTGGTGTCCTCATCTGTGCAGGACCAGCAGAGGTGTCCCTCGCGGGCTGTGACGAGGGCTGGAGGGGCGGCACTGCGGAAGGCGTCGGTGCGGAGCCGCTGCGGGCAGTGGTGGGGCACCGTCCGGGTCAGCGAGGTCTACACCATGGACGTTTCCCCCGCGTCCACCCCCCACTGCCCTATGCCAAGGGTCCAAGAGGCGCCAGCGTCAGAGGACCTTCCCCTGCCCCCCTGGCCTTGTCTCCTCCAACCCACATTCCCATCTGTCCGGGGTGGAGTAGCGTCCCCCCAAGTTCACGGCCCCCTGGAACCTCAGCATAGGTGTATTTGGAGGTTGGATCTGAGCAGATGTGATCAAGCTAAGCATTGACACCTCCTGGATTCAGGTGGATCCTGATCCAGCGACGGGTGACCTTTTCAGAAGGGAATCCGGACACAGACTCACGTGGGGAGAGGCCACGTGACGATGAGGCAGAGACGGGAGTGAGGCATCTGCCAGCTGGGGGTACCAAGGACTGCCAGCAGCCACTGGACGCTGCGACAGAGCCACGGGACGGATTCTCCCTCCGAGCCCCCATGTGGAGCCAACCCTGCTGACCCTTGATCTTGGACTCCTGGCCTCCAGGCTGTGAGGGGATCAGTTATGTGAGCCTCAGGCTGTGGTGCAGCCCTGGGACTGACACGGCCTCCCGCCACCGACTGGCCAGGCCTTGCTGCTTTTAAAAGCATTTTGTGCTGGGAAGATGGTTGCACGCCACTGTGTGACAAGGTCCGTTCCTCCGTGGACCCTGCCCTCCCCGCTGCCTCCTGGGGTCCTCCTGTCCTGCCTCTTGCAAACTCGGCTCTGTCCCCTGACCCCTTGTGGGCCACCGGCTCCTTGGGCACTGAGACCCCCAGGGCTGAGCGGGCCACAGGGATGAGATTGTGGACGACGGCTGTCCTCTGACCAGAGCTGGATGCGTGGACAGGCCCCACCCTCCGTGAAGACCTGCGAAGCCCCCCTCGCCTGCACCGTCGGGGGTTTTGCAGGAAGCAGCTGCCGGTGGGCACCCCACAGCCCTGCCCTGCCATCTGTTCTGTCTCTTTCCCTCTGTGACTTAGGGACAATAAGGGGACTCACCTTTCCTAGGGAAAGCCATGGAAACTGTGCTGGCCCGGTTTGGAGGCGTTGGTTCCGGCGCTGTTGTTTCCAGCCACGGACGAAGTGCCTACAGCACAGGTTGGGGGGAGCCCTGGGTGAGCTCCATGTTTCCCAAAATGAAAACAGCCTTCTAAGTGATAAACCTAATGGACGCTCGGGCAGGAGAATAAAACGATACAAGAAAGTTTAGGGGAAAAAGCGAAAATCACCTAAATGTCAGCAACATTCCTGACCAGTACTTCTCCAAACGGTCAGGGTCATCAGAAACAAGGAAAGTCTGAGAAAGTCCGTCACAGCCGGAGGAGCAAGGAGACAGGACGACTCATGTCCTGTGGGGTCCTGGGACAGAGAAAGGACAGTAGGTGAAACCAAGGAAATATGAGTGGTGTATGGACTTCAGTTAATAATGTGTCTGTATTGCTTCATTCATTCTAACAAATACCCCACACTGACGTCACAATAGTATTAATTGCAGGGGAACCTGGGTGCTGGGTATACGGGACCTCCCTGCACTGTCTTCGCAGTTTTTCTGTTCATCTAAAACTGCTCCAAAATAAAAAGTTTATTTAAAAGCAAAGTCAGCGACCCACATAGAATCACCGTCAGCACTGAAGTTTTTGCTGTCCCTGCTGACGGCTCCCTGGATTTGTGTGCAAACATATTTCTTTGTTTCGTGTGAAAAGTGACTTACTTTTCCCTTTTAACATCATGTTGTCTGGATCTGCCCTGACACCGGTGGAGGCGAGTGTCACCTAGTGGGTTTCGCTGAGCCGAGCTACAGGGTGAGAACAGCCGTCCTTTATTTCAGTGGCTCCCTGTTGATGGGCAGTCACATTTGTGCTCGTGGCGACTCAGAAATCCAACCCAGATGAGTTAAGCACAGAGCGTATTCATTGTCTCCAGGACCTGGTAGGCCAGGACGGTCCATGGTCTTGAAAGAAATTAATTGTAAAATTAACAGTAAGGTGCGTATTTTATTTTCCAGCATATTTGACGTGAGTTAATATTTAATACTATTTTCTGGTCATTACGTGGCTCCTTGTTCCTGGGCATTCCTCCGTGCCGTGCCTTCCTGGGCTCCCTGCCCATCCCCGGGGAGGGAGAGGGCAGAATAGCCTGGAGCATGCCCAGGCGGCCTGAACTTTGAGCTTAAAATCAGCACGACCCTCGAATCTTGGACCCGAGCAAATTTGTGTGTGGTTTAAGATTAAAAGGATGTTTCATAACAACTGCCACGAGGAAACAGACAGTATCCTATATCCTATATTATTGTAATGGGCCTTTGCAAAAAAAAGGAGAAAGGAAACACCCACAGAAAAATAGCTTAGATGGAAAAATGGAGTCTCTGATGCTGTTTGTGCCAATGTCAATCTTGGGGTTAAAGAGATGCCACTGGAAGAGGGACTCTGCCCTCCCTCCCTCCCTTCCCTGAATGTTTATCCAGGAGCTTCTGAGTGCCAGGGACTGTTCTAGAAGTGACGGGCACAGCAGGAACAAGACCTACAAGTTCTTGGTCCTCCTGGGTTCACTGCGGGGAGAGACAGATATGAACAAATAAAAGCAGCTTGCGGCCGCTCCTGTGAGGGAGTTAAAGTGAGGATGTGGCAGAGCATGGGGGATGCAGAGGGCCCCTCTGATGAGGGACGTGCAGCTGACACCCGGGTGGCCCCAGGAGCAGCTACCGGTGACAAGGAGGACGGTGTTCCAGGCGGAAGATGAAGTGTGCAAAGGCCCTGAGCCAGGGAGGTGTCTCTAAGACAAGGGAGGGTGACGGGGACGGACCACATAGGACCATAAGATGGGGTAGGCAGTATGGGTTTTATCCTGGGTGCCATTGGGGGCCCCAAGGGAGTGGTGTGATGTTTTAGGATAAGTTCTGTGGCCACAGTGTTTTAGGACGTTTTAGGACATCCCAATGTCTTAGGACGACTGCTGTGACCACAGTGTGAATAAATGTGCCCTGTTGCCTGGGTGTAGCCGGCGTGTGGGGGAGGGGAGGAGGGTGGTGCCATCTCTGAGGCTTCCTGCCGTATGGGCTGTGCCATCTTTTGCCTTAATTTCTTTTCCTCATTACTTATTCTAGCCACTGGCCCTTTGTTTTGTTTTGAATTTTATTTTATTTATTTATACAACAGGTTCTTATTAGTTATTATTAGATACATATTGGTGTATACATGTCAATCCCAATCTCCCAGTTCATCCCACCACCCCCCATCTACCCCCCCCACCCCCGCTTTCCCCCCTTGGTGTCCATACGTTTGTTCTCTACATCTATGTCTCTATCTCTGCCCTGCAAACAGCTTCCTCTGTACCATTTTTCTAGATTCCACGTATATGCGTTAATATACAATATTTGTTTTTCTCTTTCTGACTTACTTCACTCTGTATGACAGTCTCTAGGTCCATCCACGTCTCTACAGATGACCCAGTTTCATTCCCTTTCATGGCTGAGTAACGGCCCTTTGTATATGATCAGCAGATCCGGTCCCAGCGTCCACCTTCAGCTCCGCGGAAGCCGCACACAGAGCTGAGCCCTTACCTCGCCGGCCTTTGGGTTTTACACCAGCCTTTGGGGTGCCCCTCCCCACAATGAGGTCATACAAATGTTATTTCCTCTTTCAGATTTGGTCCTTCCAGGGAATTCCCTGGTGGTCCAGTGGTTAGGACTCCGTGCTTTCACTGCCGGGGGCCTGGGTTCAATCCCTGGTCGGGGAGCTAAGATCCTGCAAGCCGTGCCGCATAAAAAAAAAAAAAAAAAAAAAAAAAAAAAAAAAAAACGGCCTTGCCAGGTTATCGTGAGGACCAGATGGAGTGCTCGGTGCCTGAGCTACTAGGCGATGGTCGTCATTACTGGGGGGAAGCCAGGGCCCCCCTCCACCAAGCATGTGTTCGTGGGTGTGAAACTTGATTTCCCAGGGTCTCAGTTTTTGTCACCTGTCAAATGGGGTGATGCTGGTTCTCTCAGAATCTCTCGGAATCTCAGGTTTGCCCCTGAATGTGTTGTGACTTGTGGAGCAGTTACGTTTCTCTGTTGTCTGGACAAGTTTTGTGACGCACGGTGTCCCCCGCCAAAAGGGGCTTGTGGCTCCTGAGTGTCTGAGGCAAACAGTCCCAGGCGCAGAAGCTTCTGTGCTTCCGCTCCCCGTCGTCCTAAGGGCTCCCTGCAACCTTGTGCCTTGGTGGGGACTATGCTGGGTCCAGAGTGACAAGATGGCCTCCAAGTTTTGTCACCTGACTGCATCCTCTCAGGGGTCCTAAGGCTTTCCTGCAGCTTCCCGGAAATAAGCCGGAAATAAGCCTGCCTTTCGGGTGGGCACCGCCAGGCTTCAGCTTCGAGAGGGGTGGGACCCACCGGGGGCTCACAGACTTGCCCAGATGCCTCATGGAAACTGGGGTGGGTGTGCTCGAGGGGGGATCCATCAGGGCTGCAGGGACACGGACCTGAGCTGAGCCAGAAGGATGTGAACTTTGCCAGGTTTTTCTCGGGTCCCAGAGCACGTTTGGGGGGTGGGCACTGGGAGGCAGGTGCAGGCCCTCTGCGCAGCGTGGCTGCATCTATCAGCTGCCCTGGAGGTGATGATGCCACCCCGTGGCCATCGTGAGCAGAGCCCCTGTGGCGGCCCCTGGTCAGTTCCTCTGGTTCTGGGCGCGGAACCTATGGTGTGCTCAACCTGATAACCCAAATACCCCACCCTTTCCAGTCCCCAAGTGCTAAGTGCCTCGTTTCATGAGCGGGTCACCTGTGTTGGCTGAGATGCACCATCCTCTTGTGCGTCTTTCTGAAGCAGCACGTGCTGTCCTCTCCTGTGTGCTGGGCGCCTGGAGATGAGTAGGTCACAGCTAAGAGCAGAGAAGCCGCCAGCATTGCACAAGACAAGGCCGTACCTGGGCTGGACCGCGCTGGACACCGTGGGGTCTGAGCTGGGCTGGGGGATGGGCAGGGTCACCTAGTGGCTGGAACAGGTGCAGAGGAGGTAAAACAGGGGCTCTGCGTCCCCACGTGTCTGGAGCAAAGCGTGTGAGGCTGGGGGGCTGGATCGTGGTGGTTGTTGAGACGCCCTGATGAGCAGTTGGGGGGTTCCACTGGGGGCTTCTGAGCTTGACGGGCATGATGGGAGCTGAGTGTGGAAGGAGGGGAAGGGGGTGTGGGACGTGAGGTCACGGTGATGGTCGTGGGAGGGGCGGGGCAGGGCATGGGGCTCGGGGGTGTTGTTCCCGGTCGGGCCGGGGTGGGGACCGGGCAGGCAGGCCTCCGAGTGACACCCCCTTGTGTCTCGCAGACGGCATCCACAGCGTGGCGGCGCTCTGCACCCTGCGGGTCACCGTCATCACGGACGACATGCTGACCAACAGCATCACCGTCCGCCTGGAGAACATGTCGCAGGAGAAGTTCCTGTCCCCACTGCTGTCCCGCTTCGTGGAAGGGGTGGCCACGGTGCTGTCCACCACCAAGGACGCCGTCTTCGTCTTCAACATCCAGAACGACACGGACGTCAGCTCCAACATCCTGAACGTGACCTTCTCGGCCTTGCTCCCCGGAGGCGTCCGGGACAAGTTCTTCCCATCGGAGGACCTACAGGAGCAGATCTACCTGAACCGGACGCTGCTGACGGCCGTGTCCACCCAGCGCGTCCTGCCCTTCGACGACAACATCTGTCTGCGGGAGCCGTGCGAGAACTACATGAAGTGCGTGTCGGTGCTCAAGTTCGACAGCTCGGCCCCCTTCATCAGCTCCCCAACCGTGCTCTTCCGGCCCATCCATCCCGTCAACGGGCTGCGCTGCCGCTGCCCACCCGGCTTCACCGGCGACTATTGCGAGACCGAGATTGACCTGTGCTACTCCAGCCCCTGCGGTGCCCACGGCCGGTGTCGCAGCCGGGAGGGCGGCTACACCTGCGAGTGTCAGGAGGACTTCACAGGTAGGTGTCACCCTTCGTCGCGGGTCCCCGGGTGGCACAGGCGGTGGGGAGGCCCCGGGTCACCTCTGCTTCACACGAGGCTCCCAGTCCACAGGTCGGAGGGTGTCGGGTGGTTTCCTCTGTCCACTTCCCTCCTCGGGGACAGGGTCAAAGGATGGACCGTGGGCCTGGGCGTTGGCTCTGCTTGCTGAGCACAGCCCCGAGGTCTCTACTGATCCCGTGCCACTTAAGCCACCCTCTTTATAAGGACAGTAGGAGGAGGATGATAGTGCCAGAGCCACCTAAAAAATCTGCGTGTCTGTAATGACATGTGCTTTTTATAAGTGGCTTCAAATTTAAAGCAGTTCATTCCGGACTTTGAGTTTAATTGGTTACTGGAAAACAGTGTAATAACTAGGATAGAAATTGTGAGCCACTGATCACTTGGGTCTGGAAAGACCGTTGGTTTTTTCATGCCTCATTGTCACTGTAGAAATTACTCATCTTCTCTGCCTTGAAGATACACTTCCCTCGAGACGTCCTGATTTGTCACAAAGATGAATTGCTCTAAAGGCAGCCAATGGTTGTTTTTAAAAATAAAAACCCGCCGAGAGCAGTACAGAAACATATGCTCTTGCTTTGGTCTTCGATGGCCTGTTACATAGAAGGACGGCTCACTTGACGAACAAGTGTACTGTGGCAGATGGTGACCGTCTGTCTTTTTGGAAAGTTCTCTGAGGTTGGGTGGGACCTGATTCATCCCAGAGGTGGTTTTGAGAGTCTTCCGCGGACTGTGTCCTCGGTTGACGTGTTTGGTGTAGACAGTGGAGAAATGGTTTCTGTGCGTGTGGGACGCAGCGCAACTGATGGAGCTTAGGACGGGGCTTACAGTATTAACAGGTATTCATCGAGCAGGAAGGGAGTAAGCCTGGGGTGGGAGCACGGAGAGAGGAAGGCGGCTGTGTGGTGCTTTGCATTTGAAGAGGAGGAGCCCCAGCCAGAAGAGGGGGCGTTGGGCAGCCTGGGGAGATGGGTGTGCGCCCCGGCTTGCCGCGTCTGAGCACCAGCCTGGTTATAATCTGCTGGCACCGCTGCAGCGAGAAAGGCTTGATCGCCTGCCTGTGTCTCCCCTCCCCTCGCCCGTCTGTGTCTGTCTGCCTGTCCATCCGTCCTGTCTGGCTCTGGAGATCTCTTCCCCGCGGTCTCTCAAGTGTTAACCCTAAATTCCTGGCTACGCTGGAGCTTGGTGGTGAGCGGGGAAGGAAGGCAAAGGAGACTCCAGCCCCCAAGCCCACGCCTGAGTTGTCAGGGGGCTCTGGTTGTGCCGAGGAGCCATGCCACGCAGGTGGAGGTCCTCCCCACCTCCCCTTCCCTCTGCACGGCGTTGAGGCGGCATCTCGGCCTCTTCTGAAGTGCCTGACCGGGTGTGCCAGCCGCGGCACAGTGGAGGGGCCGGTGTCCCTGTCCCCCCCTTCTTGCCACGTGGCCTGGATGGGGAGTGCTTCTGCGGGTGACTCCTGCTTCAAGTGGGGAAGCCGTAGCCCCGGGAGAGAGCCTGGTGCCCTCCAGGGAGTCAGCCAGTGAGCAGTCATTCACTCGCTCCACGAGCATAAGTTGAGTGCCTGCTGTATGCCCGGCCAGTGTATGCAGCAGACCTACCCCTGCCCAATCAGGTGGGCCACCCAAGGTGACCGGCCCTCTCCCTGGTGGAGACATGTAGTGGTGGGGACCTGCTGGGGGACACCCCTAAGCACCCCCAGAATCTGGTGATTTCATCTTGAAGATGGGTCTGAAGGGTGGGGTCTGCCTCGGTCGAGGACACCAGCTTGTCTCATGGCTGCAGCAGCAGTCCTGGCTTCCAGAAGTCCCGGATGTGAGCTTGGGGCCATGTCTGGGCAGGATAAGTAGAGACCGCTAGGGACCCGCGGACCCTGGATCCCGTCCAAAGAGGCCTCAACCCATTGGGTGGAAAGGACTTCCAGAGTTCTCAAATTTTGTTTTCATCACCAGAGTCATTTCTAGAGAAATTATGCCTGGGAATGACCCACTGTGTCATCACCACTGAAATGTCTTGATTGGCAGGGGACTAATTTGAATGTCTTTGGTACTAAATTATCATATGTATTTCCCTCCGAGATAAGACTCATTCAGACTGATTATTTTTACTCGGTCCCCCTTCCTCTCTTTCTTCCTTTCTTCCTTTGAAGCCCTGCTCTCTTGGTGCAGGTAATTGAGCCCATTTATTCGCGGTGAAAGCCGTGCTGTCGTCGCCAGGGTTTTATTACTTGCTCCCTGGTAAGCCGAGCTCGGGCCTGGCAGGCGGGAAGCTGGAAGGGGCCCAAGGCCGCCAGAGGACCCTGGCTTCCTGTGTTGCCAGACGGGAGACGAGCTGGGTGAAGGAAGGTATCAGTTAATTTCAGGAAAAGCTCATGAATTTGATGCTGGAAAAATACCCCGACAGCTCCCCTGTGTTTCTTCAGTCCCCTTTGGCCTCAGGGAAGAGGACTCCCCGTCCTTGTAGGGAGAAGGCATCTCCCCTTCTCAGGGCTCTGCATGGGGGCCTGGCGGGGGTCTGCAGGGGACCCCACTCTGAAGGGAACGGGGACAGAAGGACTGGAGGCATCGAGGCGCAGCTCAGCAACTGTCATGTGTGACAAGCATGCGCGCCGGGTTCCTTGGTTCCGGCCCCTCTGTCTTCCAGCCTGTGAACAGCGTAGCTTTGGTTTTGGCTTTGCTTTTGGTTAAGCTCCCCAAGGACGTAGCCCGTTCCTCCCATCTCCCCACCCCCGCACCTGCCGTCCCTCTGTCCTTGCCTCCCTCAGGACCCCCAGCCCAGCGCTGTCCCTGCTGTCGGAAGGTTCTGGAAGTTTTCCCAACTTCCTTGGACAGTGACCGTCGATCTTCTCGGAAGCTTCCTCGGTGCCTTGTTTATGCGTTGGTTGCTCTGCTCTCATTTTGGGTGTGATCCACTTATTTCCAGGACCCTCAGGACAGCAGTGACCTGCAGATAGCACTTATTGGGCACTTAACGTGCTGTACTGTTCCAGATGATTCTACACTGCTACCCCAACCCTCCTGGCAGCTGTACGTCCCCATTTTATAAATGGAGAGACTGTGGTACGGGGCATTAAAGTTTCTAGCCCAGAGGTTCTCAGCGGGGGTGATTCTGCCCCCGGGGGACACACGACAGTATCCAAAGATGGTTTGGGTTGTCTCAGCTGGGGGTGGGGTGCTCGTGGCGGGAGGCCAGGGGTGCTGCCTTGCGTCCTCCAAGGGTACAGGACGCCCCCCACGGAGAATGGTCCTCGTGTCTGCGGTGGAGGTGGAGGAGCCCTGCTCCAGACCCGGGCGGGGGGTGAGTCGGGATTCGAACCCGGTGCTCTGGCTTCTGAGCTCAGGCTTGTCCGCCCTGTGGATTCCTCGAGGGCGGAATGGCCTGGTTTGCCTGTTTATTACTGGGTCCTTTCTCTTGCTCCCTTGACTTCACGGCATCTGTTAAGAAGCGCCTTCCGCGTGCAGGGTTCCGAGTGAAGTGTGGTGGGTAAGGAGCAACGTCGCTGAGCAGTGGCCCCAGGGAGGGGGTTTCACTCGCGGTCACCCCGTTACCCGAGGGGGTGGCAGGAAACTCCTCCCACCCGGGAGGACACTGGACCAAACCCATCCAGGGCAAGCCTCAGGGTGGGATTCTGCGTCCGGGTCCTGTGGCCTCTTGATGCGTCGTCTCCCTAATTAAACAGTCTGATCACTCCTCGCTGACGTGGTGGAGAGCACGTGTCCACCCAGGCTCTGCTCCAGGTCCTTTCCCCGTGCCTGTCACGACCCCATGAGGTAGGGACAGTTGTCACCCATTTCAGGGACACCAAGATGCAGAGCCGGGTGGGGGGCCCCGGGGATTTCCTTCCAGAGCCTCAGGGGCCGGCCCCGCCCCACCCCACTGCCCCTTGCTGGCCTTCCAGAAACATGCCCGGTTCCTCTCCCCGGGGCCCTGCCCCTCGAGTGCGCTTTCCCTTGTCTTCCCGAATGTCACCTCCGTGTCCCCGTTCCTCTGCCCGCCCCTCCCCCACGGTAGAGGTCGGAGGCTGGAGTCCAGATCTGCTCGGTGCTGTCTGCCCCCTCCCCTCTGCGTCCAGCATCTTTGTCCATCAGCACAGTGCCGGGCACACAGTAGGCGTGTGATAAATACCCATGCGGGACGACGGGGTCAGGGGTTAAGTGGGCCATTCCTCCTCGCAGGCCTCAGAAGACGTCCTGGAGTTCTGGGATTCTGTGCTGTGCTCAGGGCGGAGCCTCTGCCGCCCCCGCGGCTGAGCTGGAGGGGACGGGGCTCCCCCTTCCGTCCGCTGTGTCCCTTCCTGTCCTGCTGGTGGGTGTGCCCACCAAGGGCCACTCGGGTCACTGCCCGGCCGTGTGCCCACGCGGCCCCGGCCCACGGCTGCCTTGGAATCCCTTCCCCTTCCTCACACACATCCTCCCAGGGTGAGAGCAGCGGGCAGTGCTTTATGTCACAGCCACGTCGGCCCAGGGGTGCATTCCTGAGAAGGCGGCAGCTTTGATGTCACCCGGGAAGGAGGGCTTTCAAGGACCTCTCGGTCATCTGCGTGTCGGGGGGGACAGAGGGGAGGGTCCCGTTTATTCCTGAGCCTCTGTGTTTAGACCCCAGGCCGCTTGTCTGGGTTCAACAGTCCTGCCTCTGTGCGTGAAGCACACAGCTGTCCCTGGGCTTTGGACATCCAGGCTTCTGGACCCTGTGTCGTCAAGGGTGTGCCCCAGCTGGATTTAGCCTGGTTTGGGGATCAGAGGGTCAGGGGCCACTTAGGAGAGTCTCAGTGACGCTGGGTTTGAGCTTTGTGCTAACAGCCCCAGGATGGGATGTCCCAGTTGGCCTGTGAGGGGGGCTTCTGGGACCCTGACTGTCCCCCGGGGTGACCTCAGCAGGGCTGGGGGCCCTGACTGTCCCCAGGGCCAGGATATTTTGTGTAGGTTCAAGGCCAAGAGAAACTTTTAATGTAAAAATCGAATCATCTTTTCTGTCCATGGGGAAAAATTTAAATCAATTCTGGCACTTCTCCGATTCTTACTCCAGCTCTGAGTTTTATCTTGAATTCTCTCATCAGAGTAATAGTATCTCCATCCTCCTGGGGTACACTGACCCTGCACCCCCATATTAGACTAAAAATGCTTCGTGCGTCTGAGCCGTGCCGTCCTCCTGTGGGGTGACATTCACATAACACAAGAGAAATAAGTTTGCTGCACTTACTGCAATTTACTGGATTAAAGCTCCACTTGGAAGAGTTCATCGTCAAGTTGAATTTAGTCCTTAAACCGGAGAGTTAATTGTCATTCAAAATGAAAATCGTTACCTGGCCTATAATTAAAATCTCAAATAAATCAGAAACAGAATCCTTTCTTAGGAAAATGTACTTTTCAGATACTCAGGATTACTCCAAGTTTCTCTCTCTTTAGCACCTCTCCAGTCTTTGACGTTGGGTTCTTTCTACTGGTTCCAGGTTGGGGATATCCAGCATTTCTCTAGTACATTATTGTAAAGCTAGGGCATTATTGCACTTCAGGAAGACTTTGTGTTCCATTAAAATCATATACAGAGAGATTGCGGTGGGGATAGATTTAGCCAGGGACCTCCTTTTCTCTTCCATGGAATTCTTTCCCCCAAAGCTGGGGTTTTGACAGACAGAATAATCATCCTCCTCGTCTGGCCAGGGTGTCCGAGCACAGCCAAACGGCCGCTGGGGACAGGGGCGGGGGTAACAGGGCTTCTGTTAGCTTCCTGGGGCTACTGTCACAAAGGACCACACACTGGCTGGCTTAAAATAACAGAAATTGGACTTCCCTGGTGGCGCAGGGGTTAAGAATCTGCCTGCCAATGCAGGGGACATGGGTTCGAGCCCTGGTCCGGGAAGATCCCACATGCCGCAGAGCAACTAAGCCCCTGCGCCACAACTACTGAGCCTGAGCTCTAGAGCCCACAAGCCACAGCTACTGAGCCTGTGTGCCACAACTATTGAAGCCTGCGCGCCTAGAGCCCGTGCTCCGCAACAAGAGAAGCCACCGCAATGAGAAGCCCGCGCACTGCAATGAAGAGTAGCCCCCGCTCTCCGCAACTAGAGAAAGCCCGCGCGCAGCAACGAAGACCCAACGCAGCCAAAAATAAAGTAAATTTATTAAAATAAAAAATAGCATAAATTTATTCTCTCACAGCTCTGGAGGCCTGAAGTCCGAAATCAAGGTGTCGGCGGGGACTTGCTCCCTGCAGAGGCCCTAGGGGAGAGTCCTTCCTGCCTCTTCTTAGCTTCTGGTTGTCCTGGGTGGTCCTTGGCTTGTAGCTGCATCTCTTTAGTCTCTGCCTCTGTCCTCATATGGCACCCCCTGCCCCCGGTGTGTTCTGTCTCTGTGTCCAAATTTCCCTCATTTTAAAAGGACACCAGTCACTGGACTAGGGCCCCCGCTAGTCCATTATAATCTCATTTTAACTTGATCACATCTGCAAGAACCTATTTCCAAGTGAGATTAATTCACAAGCACCAGGGGTTAGGACTTGAACATGATTTGGCTGCTGGGGACACAGTTCCACCGGCCTCAGGGCTTCTGGGGGTTGGTGGTGGTGGCCACTTCTTGTCGACCTGCTTGTCGAGCGTCCGCTGGGCCAGAGGACACAGAGGCTCTGGGTCAGAGGCTCTGACAGCCTTCTGTGATTTGTTTTCTTTTTAGAGATCTAAAAACAAGCGTTCCTCATGTTCACCCAGCCAGCTTCTAGGTGGGTCAGATGAGCTGGGCGCAGGGCGTGGGTCGGTGAGGAACACGGGTATATGCTGAAATGTCTGACCACGGTGAGCAGAGTGGCCTGAGGACATGCCACGTGCGGTTAGAACCTTCCTGGGTCGTCGTACCCGCTGTCCGAGGGGAGACGAGGCTCCGTGGCCAGTTCCTGCTGGGCGTCTCCCCATGCAGGCTGCGAGTATGCCGTGTGTGCGCATGTGGAGAGCAGCTGCTTCTGCAGAAAGAGCCAGAAGGCAGGCTCCATGAGAGCAAGGACTGGGCTTGCCTGCTCCCCCCTCAGCTCATGTCCTGCAGCTGCTGTGACAAAGTCCCACAGACGAGTGGCTTAAGCAGCACAGATTTATTCTCGCGGAGTTCCTTCTGGAGGCGCCGGGGGAGATTCTCTCCTTTTCCAGCTTCTAGAGGCTGCCTGCATCCCTTGGCTGGCGGCCCTTCCTCACCCCACGCCAGCCTCTGCCTCTGTCATCACAGCTTCTCTGCTGACCCCCGTCCCCCACGAGGACCCTGGCCATTACCCCGGGCCCCCAGGAATCCAGGGTAGCTTCCCTGTCTCAAGTCTCAAGATCCCTACCTGAACCACACCTGCCAAGTCCCTTCTGTGGTGTGAGGTCACATGGCCTCAGGCTCCAGGCAGTCGGATGTGGAAGGCTTCCGGGCTCCGTATTCTCCCACCGGCGCCCGGCACCCCCTTGACGCTCAGTCAGTGTTTGTGGAGGGATGCATACGCGAGGCCTTCGCCATCGGCACTGGGGTCCGTCCCCGCTGTTTCTCTGGAGGCACCACGTGGACCAAGGGCCACCGGGAGTTACTGGGAGTCCAGTTTGAGCCCTTGACCCGTGAGTGGCCACCCCCGACTTCCCCAGGGAGAGTGGTCTCCGCTCACGCTGTTGCCCATCGCCCCGTCCTGAGCCCTTTTCCTGATGTGGACAGACAGATGTCTCTTGTCGTGCTCCCAGTGCCTGCAGGGCTGGGGTAACGGGGTGAGACTTCTCTGCTGGGGTCGCCGGACGCAGCTGGAGGAGGGAGGGTGTGTTAACCAGGGCAACGCAGCTGTCCTGAGTCCAAGCGGCGAATGCAGAATGCGCGTTCTTCCCTCTGGACGTTCATCCGTCCCGGGAACCGTGCCTCCTCCTGGCACCAGGCAGGAAGGGGAATTGGAACCATCGGGGGCTGAGCTGCTGTTTTGCATGGATGATTAAGGTTTTAGTTAGCATTCCGGCTGAGTTTGGACACGTCGCCATTTCAGAGTTGGCACGGTTTCCCTACTAACTGATAAAGTGCTGGGGACGCCCCTTTCCGGCCTCACTGCCCACAGTTGCGAGTTTACTTTCCACCGACAGGTTCTTCCCGTGGTCAGCAGGGACCCTCAGCCCGGCCTCCAGGCTTCCATCTTCCCTGGGGTGCAGGGCGTCTCCCACCCCACCCACGCAAGCCCACCCTCTCCAGGAGACCTTCCCAGGCCCTCCCGTGCCCCGACCCTCAGAGGGCCCCATGTCATTAGAACTAAACCATAGTCCTGTGTCTGAGATACTATCCTGGAGCTGGTTCTTGGGACGTTGCAGGACAGATGCCCTGGCCCAGGGGTTTCCGGGTGACCTCTCCCAAAGCCGGGGCCTCCCTGGGTGAGGCGGTTTCCAGGCTGTGTACCGCCCCCACATCCTGTGGTCTCTGGAGAGAGGCCTGCAGAGGCCCACAAGGGCACAAGGAGGGCCCTGGACAGCCTCACCGTCGGGCCCCAGGACAGCGTGAACCTCCCTCCCACCAGGCCCCCAGCGGATGTTGGCTGGGGCCCAGGCTGCCCCGGGGCGGGACCCTCCACCGTTCTGGGACCCCAGATGTCTCCTGAGCTGCCACCAGCTGTATCCTTCTGAGCCCACATCCTTGGCCGGGAAGGACCCTGCCTTTGCTTTCAGGGGGTTGAGTAGCCAAGATGGGGTTCTGGGCGCTCAGGCCCTGGGGGTCAGCTCGGCGAACTGTCCCCTGGTCACCAGGTGCACCTTTGCCCCAGGCACCCCACGTGCAAGTGTCCGGCCCTCTGGGGGGCCTCCCCCACCGGCTTTGGCAGCCAAGATTTTGGGGTCCACCTGTGTGTGTTCAGTTGGTGCCTCCTGGGTCCTTAGCTGCTGCCCACCGTGGAAGAGAAAGCCCAGGTCTTTGTGGTGTCCTGGGGGACAGAGGGGGCTTTCTCTTCCATGGCTCCAGCTCCGCTGAGGCTTACGGAGTCGCTGAAAGGTGTTAGGGGCGCTGCTTTCTTGGGGGACCGTCCCCAGGAAGAGACTTCTGCTGAGTCTGGCCAGTTTCTGGGGTGTGTTTAGGATTTGTAGTGGTTTCCTGTGACTGCCGGAATAAAAGACCGTAGGCTGGGTGGCTCAACACAGCAGAAATTCATTCTCTCACGGTTCCAGAGGCCAGAATTCTGAAATCAAGGTGTGGGCGGGGCCACGCTCCCTCTGAAGGCTTTGGGGACACCGGGGGGGGGGGGGGTCCTTTTGTCTCTTCCAGCCGTGGTGGCCTCAGGCTCCCTGGGCTCGTGCCTCCATCCTCACATGGTCTGTAAACTCCAGCTGTTCCTCTTTCATAAGGATTCGCGTGATTGCAGAGGGCCCACCCGGGTAACAAGGAGGGTCTCAGTTCAAGATCCTTAATTTAATCATGTCTTTTGCCACGTGACGTGATAGTCACTCTTTTGCCACATGGGGTGATAGTCACAGGTTCCGGGAATTAGGATGTGGACATATCTTTTAGGAGCCACCGTTTAGCTGACTTCAGGGTTGGTTATTTTCTGTTCCCCCCACCCCCCAATGGACGTGAGGAGAGGGGGGTAGGGAGAGCACCCCCTTTCTGACAGGAGGGGGTCCCCAAGTATGGCTGCGGGCTGGGCTGGGCTGGGCTGGGCCGGGCCGTGTACCTGCACCAGGAGTTTGGAAAGCACTGTGATTTTTCAGGTTCGCCGGGTTTCAACCTCTCAGGTGTGTAGGTAACTCTTGACTTACAGCCAGGAGCTGTGGAGAAGCTGGAATCATTTTTTTTGGTGCTGGAATGCATTTTTAATTTATATTTTAGAAAAATGGGTGTGTCGGGGTTCTGGGAATTTGCTTCAAAGACAGTAGTGAAGTCACCCCGAAGCCCCAGCCTGGGGCAGGCCTGCCATGGTCTGGGCTTCCGGCCTCCCCTCCCCGTGGTGTGGGCAGGTGTCTGGCCTCTGAGAGGCCCTTCCTGGCAGCCTTGCCCCGTAGGGGACGGGGCTCCAGGGCCGGGCCAAGAGGTGAGGCAGTCCAGCAACCTTGAAACTCAGAGGCAGACGGGGAGAGGCTTGAAGGGAGCTGGGGGTGGGGAGCGGGCCAGTGGGGGGCTTGGGTGGACAGATGGGGCCTCCAGGCTCAAGAAGCCAGTTCAGAGCAGGGGGTCATGTGACAGCCCACACACCAGGTGGTCAGCTCAAGAGCTTCACAGAATTAGCCGATCTCACCTTGAGCCCGGCCTCCTAGGGGCTAGGCCAGCCCCGGGGCCAGAAACAGAAATCCTGCCTTCAGGGAGGGTTTCCAGCCGGGGAAACTGAGTCAGTGGTCGGGAGCCTGCTCGGGGCACCTCTGCGGGGGGTTAGGTGGGAGGGTGTGCCTAGGCCGTGGGTGGGTGGATGGAAGGGTGGATGGACCGACTTTTTCAGTGTTGAACCTTTTCAGAGACCCTGTCCTTGTCTCTGTGCTCCTTCTGAAGCTTCCAACACAAGCTGTGCCGGTGGATCACTGCCTCCGGAGAGTCTAGTTTTTCTAGTTCAAAGCCCTGAGCTGTCGCTTAGGACCAGAAGGCAATTGTCTCTTTATTTATTGAAAAACTGAAGTCATAAAAAACCTCTACACTCCCTTCTCTTCCTGGGGCCCGGCCCTGGCCCTCCTCCAGGGCCGAGGGGTTCGGCCTGGCTGCGGTCCCCCTCCTGCTGGCCCCCAGCTCCTCGTCTCCCTCCTCCTCATCCCCCAGCAGCCCCGGCATCTTCTGAAGCGCCTCTTGGCAGGAACCAGGTTCACATCGTCATCTCCTGCGTCCCGCCCTGCCCCTCCTCCCCCAGACCTGCCGTGACTGTCACACAGACGTGCACACACTCCCCGCACCACATATACACGCCACACAGACATACATCACATCCCACACACACACACATCACATATACACGCCACACAGACATACATCACATCCCACACACACACACATCACATATACACACCACACAGACATACATCACGTACATACACATACCACACACATCCCACACACACATCACATACCATACACATCACACACACACACACATCACATATACACGCCACACAGACATACATCACGTACATACACATCTAATACGCACACATATCACATATACACACCACAATGACATACATCACATACATACACATACCACACACATCACACACACACATCACATACCATACACATCACACACACACATCACATACCATACACATCACACACACACACATCACATACCATACACATCTCACACACACACATCACATACCATACACATCACACACACACACATCACATACCATACACATCTCACACACACACATCACATATACACGCCACACAGACATACATCACATACATACACATACCACACACATCACACACACACATCACATACCATACACATCACACACACACACATCACATACCATACACATCACACACACACATCACATATACACGCCACACAGACATACATCACATAACACACACACACACACACACACACACACACACACACACACACACACACACACACACTCCTGTGCCGTCTGCCTTCCCCCTGCCAGGCCCTGCTCCCCACGGGTCTCTCTACAGCGAGGGGTGTTTGGCTGTGCCCCTTCTCCTTCGCAGACCTGACCAGGTGCGCACCCATCACCCAGCATCCGGCGCAGCCCCCGATATCCCTGTGCTAATGCTGGGGCCCTTTCCGGGGCCGAGCCGTCTCCACCGCCACGGACACTCCTGCACAGCCCAGCTCAGACGCTCCCCCACTCGGGCACTATGTCTTTCCTCCATTTCCCTTATCTTTAAGGAATATCTTGGTTACAAACAAAACATAGTATTCTTATACCCTATGCCGGGCGTCAGCTTCCGGCCTGTAAGATGGGGGCGTATGAGAGTTCCCACACCAGGGGCTGCGAGGCCTCCTCCGCCCCTGTAACCCTGAGCCGTTATCACAGCCTCCCTGCAGACGAGCCCTTGTTTAAGCTCTGTGAAGCTGGCGCTCCTCTAGGGCACTTAACGCTCCCCACCCGAGGGTCTGTGGCTTTGGCACTACGGGCTGGGGTTCCTGGGTGGCCAGTGTTGTCCCCCCATCCCCAGCCCCAAGCCTGGGTGGGACAGGCATCCAGTGACGGGGACGTGCGTGAGGTCGTGGCGGCTGGAGGGGCCTCGGCTCCTGGGAGCTCCTGCTTTGCAGCTACAAATGCCTTTCTATGGGGCGGGGGTCCTTTCCCAGTTTTCCGTGCGGGGTTCTGCGTTGGCAGCTGTGACCAGGAGGCCAGGCCTCAGGTCCTCCTCGGCAGGGGGTTGCAGTGCCACCTGCATTATTGAGCGAGGCTGTGGGCTTGCTCGGGTGACCCTGATCCTCGGTGGAGGGCGAGGCTGGCGGTCATAATGGGTGGGGGTTGCACAGGAGGAGGGTGGGGGACCTTTCCCCAGGTTTTGAATGGCTCAGAGCAAGCATCTGACTCTAAGCAGGATACCAGGGTGCTTGGAATAAGTTTGGAAGCCCAACTTTACTTTGAGGATTCCTAGAAGAGGAAAGGTGAAGTTAAATATTGTTAAGAAAGCGTGTCTGAGAACATTTATTGCATTAAAATAGTGTTTCGGGGCTTCCCTGGTGGCGCAGTGGTTGAGAATCTGCCTGCCAATGCAGGGGACACGGATTCGAGCCCTGGTCTGGGAAGATCCCACATGCCGCGGAGCAGCTGAGCCTGTGAACCACAACTACTGAGCCTGTGCGTCTGGAGCCTGTGCTCCGCAACAGGAGAGGCCGCGATAGTGAGAGGCCCGCGCACCGCGATGAAGAGTGGCTCCCACTCGCCGCAACTGGAGAAAGCCCTCACACAGAAGCGAAGACCCAACACAGCCAAAAATAAAAATAATAAATAAATAATAAATTAAAAAATTAAAAAAAAAATAGTGTTTCATGTAAGAGCTGTATATTAAAAAAAAAGCTACAGGGCTCACTAAATTTGGTCCTAATTATTTGCCTCAAGTAAGGTGATTTTAAGAATTAAAAACCATCCTATCACATCTCTTCACAACTCTGAGTTCTGATGCCAGGTTGGCTGTGATGTCCCATGGAAATGGGACAGTTCTGCAAATCAGGGCTTTCCCCCGAGGGCTGGCCGTCGGGATCTGCCAGCACAGCCCTGAGGAGAAGATACAGTTAAAGAAACATGTAAGTGGATTACTGTGCAGTTTAGCTGAAGTGGCTGCCACGGAAAGCACCCTGCTAAGGCGCGCACGGGGGCCTGGGGTTGGCCTGAACGAAGGTCCTGGAACCCAGCGACGAGACCCTTTCCAGGGGACCCAGTTCATCTGAAACCTGCACGCTCAGAGTCCTCACTTCCTTTTATTAAAAAGAAAAAAAACCGTGTTTATCTGTAGAATTAATTCTTCATTCATTAGATCAACAAATTCCCAACACTATTGGAATCAAACCTGTGAATTATGCAGGTTTTATAATTCTGTACAGGCATTCATCATTGGCTTGGAAGGGGGGAAATCCTGGCCTTTTATGACTTCATCTCACAAGCATTCGTCGAGTACCTGCTACGTGCCGGGCGTTTGTCAGGCACCCTCTGTGTGCTGGATATTCTTAGACTTGACCCCCAGACAGACCCTGCCCCTGCCCCTGCCCCAGAGCCTGGGGAGACAGAGGCTGGGGAACAGTTGCACAGCAGGTGTCACCCTGGAGCTCGGATGGGCGCTCTCTGGAGAGGGGAGATTCTGGGCCCATCAGGGTCTGTCCTGGGTGCCCTGGCCCTGGTCAGGTGGGTGGGCAAAGCCTCCTGAGGGGATGCAGGGTGCCTGAGATGAGGCTACATCCAGGCACAGGGAAGCCACCTGCAGAGGCCGGCAGAGAGGATGCCAGGCACAGAGAAAAGAAAGGGGGTCACCAGGGGGTGATCGTTGACAGTGGTGAATATGCGTGAGTGTGGACCTAGGGGGTCGTCTCCATTAGCCTATTGAATCCCCCAGCCTCCCTTCAAAGAGGGAGACCGTGTGGCCGGCATGAGAGGTGGTGAGTGTGGCGTAGACGGGGCTGGCATGTGGCCGAGGGCCAGGCTCCAAGGTGGAAGGGTCTTTATGGAGCAGCGGGATTGTTTTGAAGCCAGTGTGTGGCCAGGCCAGCATTCTGGAAAGCTCTCTCGGGTGCTCTGTGGAGAAGAGGCAGATCTGCAAGGTGATGAGCAGCTGGCCTGGGTCCAGGGGCCCGAGAGATGGTCGCTGTCTGTGGTTGTGCAGATGGGGGTTGGTGTAGACTGGGGTGCAGGTGGCAGTGCAGGTGAGTGACACGGACCCTGGGGGATGGCACTGGTGGGGACAAGGGAGAAGGGGAGGGGGTGGCTCCGGGGCTCCTGGCCCCCCTCTCTGGGCAGCTGCAGGACCCTCTCCAGGTGGGGGACCCGGAGAACAGGCTTGGCGAGGGAAGACAGGTTTGAAGCCTGGGTTTTCGGAGGAGAGAACAAGGGGAGAAGGGGTTGGATGGCTGTGTGTGGGCCCCAGAGGAGGGGCCTGAGGCACAGCTGCGGAGGTGGGGAGCTGGCCCTGGCCCACCGCCCCTTACTGGCCTGGTGGGAGAGGCCTGGAAGAGCGTTCCCAGAGGGCAGAGAAACCAGAGCCCGGTGAGTCTCTCGGAGGCTGGGGAATGCAGCCCCACAGGGTCAGGTGCTGCTTCACCTCGGGTCTCCGTGTTTGCAGAGGCCGACATTTACTGTGATTGTAACTCTAGGACAGACGTGGAGGGCCGCTAGAGTGGTCGAGTAGTTATCACCCCCAGATTCGTGTCCAGAACCTCAGAATGTGACTTCCTTTGGACATACGGTCTTTCCAGATGTAATTAGTAAGGCTCTCGATGAACAGTAAAATCATGCTGGATTTAGGGTCCACCCTGAATCCAGTGACTGGCGTCCTTATAAGAGAAAGGAGGGGGAGATTTGAGACCCAGGGAAGACGGCCACGTGATGGCAGAGATGGGTGATGAAGCCACAGCCCAGGGAACCCAGGGAGCCCCCATCAGCTGGAAGAGGCAGGAAGGCTCCTCCCCTGGAGCCTGCAGAGGGAGTGCGGCCCCGCCCACACCTTCATTCTGGACTTTCGGCCCCCAGAGCTATGAGAGAAAACATTTCTGTTCTTTTTAAGCCACCAGATTTGTTGTACTTGTTACAGCAGTGCCAGGAAACGAATACCACGCCGACCTATTGGAAGTGAAAAGGTATCTTTTGTGCTTAAAACAAACAACTTCACGGAGACTTAGCTTTATTTGCAGCTGATTTGAAATTGCATGATTGGTTAAGTAGAGGAACAGAATAATCCCACACATCATCACGCCCTTTCCACGGGACAGTGGATGCTTTAAGGCAGCTGCCTGAGCTGCATGGCTGTGGGGAGCACGGGTCCTGCTCTGCCGTCCTCCTGTTCACGGGGGCGGCCTGAGGAACGAGGCTTCCCTGCAGCCGCTGAAAACCACACATGAGCAGAAATACCGTCAGCAAAGTCAAATTCAGGTCTTCGGGAATTGAATGAAGGGTGCTCTGTGTGTGTGTGTGTGTGTGTGTGCACGCGCTCGGGGCCTTCCTTCTCTGGGCCTCGGTAGCAGGTGGCCCTTGAGAGGGCACTGTAGGAGTCCTCCGATGCTGAGGCGGAGGTGGAGGAGTTGAGACTTCCAGTCAACACGAGGGCAGAGCTTGGGAGCTGCTGTGGCCGCACTGGGGACGTGGGCTGTGCTTTCATCCTGGTGACATTGACCACCTGGGCCGAGCCCGGATGGGCAGGATTCTGGAACACCACAGGCAGAGCACCGTGGGAAGGGGCCGTGCCGGGCCCCCATTTGTTTGCCGTCATGGTTTGGGGAGCACGGCCCACCCCGTCCTCTCACGGCGGCTTTATTATTTCAGAATGCCCTTGACCTGCCAAGTTGGGACTTGGAAGGCAAACACTCCCAGACGTCACATGTATTTTAAAAGTAGAGATTAAAGAACTTGAAGTGTATGAAGAACAAATACACTTTCAGCATTTAAAATTAATGGCTAGAATTTAAAGAGGCTGCAGGCTGCCCACCTGGAGAAGACGCCGGGAGCGGGGACTAGCGTGAGGGTGTGTGTGTGCAGGTGTGTACGTGTGCGGCTGAGGGTGTGTGTGCGGGTGTGAATGGGGGGTGTGCGTGTGTGTGCAGGTGTGTACGTGTGCGGCTGAGGGTGTGTGAGGGTGTGAATGTGGGGGTGTGTATCTGTGTGCGCAGGTGTGTACGTGTGCGGCTGAGTGTGTGTGTGAGGGTGTGAATGTGGGGGGGTGTCTGTGTGTGCAGGTGTGTACGTGTGCGGCTGAGGGTGTGAATGTGGGGGGGTGTGTCTGTGCAGGTGTGTACGTGTGCGGCTGTGTGTGTGAGGGTGTGAATGTGGGGGGGTGTCTGTGTGTGCAGGTGTGTACGTGTGTGGCTGAGGGTGTGAATGTGGGGGTGTGTGTGTGTGTGCAGGTGTGTACGTGTGCGGCTGAGGGTGTGTGTGAGGGTATGAATGTGGGGGGTGTGTCTGTGTGTGCAGGTGTGTACGTGTGCGGCTGAGGGTGTGTGTGAGGGTGTGAATGTGGGGGTGTGTGTCTGTGTGTGCAGGTGTGTACGTGTGTGGCTGAGGGTGTGTGTGAGGGTGTGAATGTGGGGGTGTGTGTCTGTGTGCAGGTGTGTGCGTGTGCGGCTGAGGGTGTGAATGCGTTTATGGGTGTGAATGCATGTGAAGACGAGAGTGTGTGTGAGGGTGTATGTGCGAAGATGTGTCAACAGCGTGTGACTGGGTGTGAGTGAGGGCACAGGCGTGTGTACACGAGTGTGTATGAGGTTATGTGTGCACATGCGTGTATTTGTGCACAGAGCCTGCCTGGCGGGGTGGCCAAGCCCAGTGTTCTGGGGCCGGCAGGGCACCTGCTAACCCGGGAGCGGGCAGGGGGGCAGTGGGGGGAGATCAGACGGTTTCCATTGCTGGTGGAGCTGAGAGGAGGGTCTGCAGCCCGGTGGGCCGCCGTCCTTTTCCTTCTGAGCAGCATGTCAATCCTCCGCTCACAAGGTTCCTTGGGGGCAGCCCCTGCTAGGGGAGAACAGGTGGGTGACCTGGCTGGGCCTTCTGGCCTCTCCCTCCCTGCCCTGCCTGGTGGGGAGGAGGGGGATGAAAAAGAACCCATCTGACCCTGTCCGGCCCTGGGGGTGGGCTTTGCCCTGGGTCCCCGGCCTGGTGGCCCCTGCACGGTTATGTAAGTCAGTAGAGGTCAGTGATTGCAACTCTCCTCCCTGTTTCTGAGGGACTCAGACTGGGTTACCTTTGCTTAGCAAGTTGTGCATTCTTGGATGTTGCAACCTGGGAAGGAAGTAGAGGAGGTTCAGATTTGTTTCTGATGCTTGTTATGCTAATTACAGATCAGTTTCACCTGTTCCTCAAAAGGAAGCTCATTCTGAAGCGGCTCCCTTGGAAGGTTGAAAGGATTTTCTTACACCAGTCAATTATTGACCCCTCTAAAATCTGCATGCTTGAAGGTTGGCCTCCCTGAGAAACAGACCCTGAGGCCCGAGATCTGCCTTCTCGGGAGCCATGCGTGGGCAGGGGCAGGGGCAGGGGGCAGGGGTGGGGGGCTCCCAGGGCTGTGCAGAGGAGAGGCTGGGCTGCAGTGCAGTGGCAGCAAAAGCCTCTGTGGACCCCGCGTCTCAGCTCTGGAGATACAGTGCCGAGGTGGCTGCACGAGCCCAAGGGGCTGGGCCCCTCCATCCCCACGCTCACCCGTCGCTGGCTGTGAGCTGCCCCAGCAAGGGCTGTGCAACCTTGGGTGAGGGATTTCGGGAGGAGGATCTGAGTGCGGAGACTCAGCTGTGAGCCACCGTCACCCAGCGCTCCGGAACCTTGGTCCTGGAGGGACATGTGGGGTACACCGCCGTACCCACTCTTCCACAGCATCTAAGCTTTCTTTTTGAAAATGATGATACATTTTAGTATCACTATCCAGTTTGTTCAAATTCCCAATTGTCTCATACATGCCTGCTCTGGTCTGAATTGTGTCCCCCCGCCAAATTCCTAGGTTGCAGCCCTAACTCCACAATGGGACTGTATCTGGAGGTGGGCCCTACAGGAAGTATTTCGGGTAAATGATCAGGGTGGGCCCTGATCCGATGGGATTAGTGTCCACATAAGCAGAGGCAACAGAAATCTCTGCCTCTTTCTGTGCGCACACACACAGAGGAAGGGCCGTGTGAGGACAGAGTGAGTGGGCAGCTGGGAAGAGAGGCCTCACCAGACCCCAGCCGTGCTGGTACCCTGATCTCGCTGCTACTTCTAGCCTCCAGAACTGTGAGAAATACACTTCTGTTGTTTAAGCCCCCAGCCCATGGTATTTTGTTACGGCAGCCCGAGCAGACTGAGACAGTAGGTAATGTATTCACATGGTTCAATATTGAAAAGGCACAGAGGGCATGCAGGGAAGCCCATGTCTGGGGATCCCAGTGACTTTGGGTTCCAGGATGGTGCTGCCGTTTGAATGCACGCTTCTGCGTGCACCGAGGATCCTGGTGCCGGATGTCTCTGGAGCTCCGGGTTTCGTATCTCTTCATACCAGCCTTTTAATAACCCGAGAGCACTAACATCGCAAAGGAAACATTGATAAATATGACCATATGCAGATATAACCTTTTTACGTGACTACAAATACATAAATAAGTTGAAAGTTAAACGTAAGCCAGGAGGGAGTTACCACAGAAATGGCAGAGAATAGTTAATTTCTGAAATTTATGAGGACTTTGTGTAACACAATAAAAACAAGACCAACCATCATTGAAAAATGAACACAGGAATAGTCAGGCAGTTCAGAGAAAGGAAATGGACGTTGCCAATAAAATTCAGGCAGATGTTGAACCTCATCAAAAATTATTGCAGATAAAACACCTTGAAGATTCATTTGTCAGAAATGCAAAATATTTTACAGGTTGAACATACCTTGTGTTGGGGAGGATGTGTGAGTTTGTGCATCCTTTTCGGGAGGACGGTTTGGAAATATTGGGTTAGCCAAAAAGTGCGGCTGTCAAAATGTCAACTGTGTGTACCTTTGTTTTGATTCATCACTTTTAGGAATTTTCTCGAGAGAGATACTCTTAACACACGCCAAGGATGTATATCAAAAAGTTACCTGCAATAAAAGCGAGCTAGAAACAGCCCCGTGTCCATCAGTAGTAGAACAAGAAACATTAGTGATTTAAATTCTGATGGGGTCCTCTATCACAGGGGTCCCCAACCCCCAGGAACCGGGCCGCACAGCAGGAGGTGAGCGGCGGGGGAGCGAGCGAAGCTACATCTGCCGCTCCCCATCGCTCGCATTACCCCCTGAGCCATCCCCCACTCCCCCCCCGCCCCCCGCCGCCCCTCCACCGCTCACCGTCCATGGAAAAATTGTCTTCCAGGAAACCAGTCCCTGGTGCCAAAAAGGTTGGGGACCGCTGCTCTAACTGAATACTGTGCAGCCATTAGGAAGAAAGAGGGGGAACTCCAAGTGCCAACAGGGAGGGTCTCCAAGGTACCACATTGAGCAAACATTCCGGGTGGCAGGGGCATCCAGTTGTCCTGATGTTTTCCTGTGGGGACCTGCAAGAAACTGCTGCAGGCTTCCCATGCCGCGCTGTTTGCACAGTGATTTCTTTTTTCTTTTTTTTTAGTATGCGACGTAGTACTTTTATTTTAAAATGCGTGCATTTAAAAGTCAAAAACTGGTGACACACATTGGTGGGAGCTGGGGAGTTTCCGGTGGTCGGTCTGCGGGTCTGTGGGTGGCTGGCAATGTCCACCCGGTGACAGAGGCAGGTCCAGGCTGTGTCCCAGGGAGCGAGGATCACCCAGTCAGACCCCTGCTGGCTGCCGCGGTGGGCACTCTGGGTCTGACTGGCCTCGGGGGGGTCAGCTTGGGCTGCCTGATCAGTTTCTATGTGGAAGCTTCCAGAACCTTCCTGGCGTGAGGGATTAGGCCACAGGGAGGACGTTGGAGCACAGTTGGAGGCCAGTGGGAGGAGCAGACATGATTAAAGACGAACTGGAATCCAGCGTTGCCCGGCCGGGCAGTGGGGGAGGGAGGAGGCCACGCAGGAGGCCCTGGGCCAGAGTGACCCTGGCCTCCCGATCCCACGAGGCCCGGAGGTGGCCAGCCGTCGTGCGGGCAAGCGTGCGGGGAGGGCACGAGGCCTTCTCATCATCCTCACTATTTCTAGGTGATTCTCTCATAAGGGAGCCAGGCTCAGCCAGCAGGGGTTCAGAAAGGGGTTGGATGCCCAGAAGTGTTCACAGCTGCACGTTCCCCTGGTCCCCCGACTCCCCCGAGGGCGGGGACCCCGGCAGGCCCGGGACAGGGACAGGGTTGGAGTGGCTTGGCCACCTGGTGCATTCGGCCGAGGAGCCCCCGGGGGTGCTTACTGGGAACCCGCTGCCCCGCCACCCTTAGACGGCCCACCGGGTGCTGGGTGCCCTCAGGCCAGCGGGAACGGCACACGTCTGATTGCAGCCCGACTCCAGCGTGGTTCCCAGAGGCCTCAGGTGCCCCCGGGTTTGGGTCTAGCAGCTGGTTCTGCAGCGACGTTTGCAGCCTGGGTGGGGGCAGTGCCCCCCTCCTCCCAGCAGGCCACCGTGTGACCTCCTCCCGCCCTCGTCCCCCAGGTGAGCACTGCGAGGTGAACGCACGCTCCGGCCGCTGCACCAACGGCGTGTGCAAGAACGGGGGCACCTGCGTGAACCTGCTGATCGGCGGCTTCCACTGCGTGTGCCCCCCCGGCGAGTTCGAGAGGCCCTACTGCGAAGTGACCACCAGGAGCTTCCCGCCGCAGTCCTTCGTCACCTTCCGCGGCCTGAGGCAGCGCTTCCACTTCACCGTGGCCCTTGCGTGAGTCCCTGCACGTCCCCGCGACCCCTCCTGTGGTTGGAGGTTAGGGAGGTGGCCTTGTGTCTCCGCGCATCCCTCCGTCCTATAACAACAACACCCATCCACTGGGGCCTCTGAGAGTCGAGTCGCCTTGGCCAGCGCTGGCTGTAGGACCGGCCACTTAATTTGTCGGACCCCATGCACATTGAGGATATAGTTCAAAAATTAAGAATTTTCAGCTGGTGACAGCAGAGCATTAGCAGGTGTGGCGCCCTGTTTGCCCGCCCAGCTCACATGCCCATGAAGCCGACCCCCGGCTGCCCTGGTCCTACTCACCTGCCGCCACGTGGGCACCCCTGCCACCCAGGTGGCCAGAAGGTGGAGGGAAAGGGCCCAGCAGGCTTGGGAATGAGACTCAGCGTAGGCTCCTGCTGTGCCACCAGCTTGCTGGGAAACCACGGGCAGGCGGCCTCACCCCTTCCCGCCCTGGTTCTTTAACCCATAACAGGAGGAAGCAGGCTGACTGTGTGCTGTGGCCATTCTTTTACTTTTGCATCTTTTTCTCCAAGAGAATTTAGATTTAATTTAACTTTTAAAAATCTGTCGTTTCCATTGTAAAGACTTCTATCAAGTTCACCTTAGTAGTACAGGGTATATTTTGTATTTGGTCAGCGTTTAGGGGGCCCATTAGGGGAATGCGGCATTCTGTGTCCCCCAGAACAAGATGCTCCTCTGAGCTGCCCTTTGGAGAACAGGGCATCTCGGGGAGGGATGGGGCAGACTTCTCTCCTGGGGGTGCCCCCCCCCCCCCGAGCAGGTGAGGGGTGCGGTGCAGCCAACAGGCGCCGCGTGGTGCTGATGTGAAACCCCCCCGGGCAGTCCTCCTCCATCTCGCCCCCCCTCCCATCTCGGTCATGTCCTGTGAGTCCCTTGACCTCGTGTCTCCCCTGCCCGCCACTGTTCTCCCAGTTCCCAGCGCTTTGGCCTGGGCCACCGGCCTCTCCCCCGTGGAACAGCACTGGTGGCGTCTGCTCTCAGCCTGAGTCAGGTGGATCCCTGTGCGACAGTCCTGCCGGGCCTGCCTGCCACCTGGGGCAACACCCAAACTTCTTAATAGGGCACAGGGTGGCCCCCTGTGTGCTGACCCCTGGTGACCCCCGATTCTGGCACCTCGCATCCTGTGACATGGCCACCCTCACCTCGTGATTCTCTGGACCTGCCCAGCCTTGCACAGGCATTTCCTCGGCCCCTCCTGCCGGCCCGCCCGACTGCTGCCGCTTCCTTCAGGAAGCCCCCCTGACCCAGGCGGGCCGTACCTGCATTCCAGCTCCGGCTGGACGTCTGGTCACTGCCTGCTTGTCTGCTGCCTTCAGCCTTTGATGTTCCTGCTTGCAGGATCAGGCCACCGTCCACCCTGACTGCCCCTAAAGAAAGGTCCAGATGACCTTGGCAGTTGGGTAACATGGGGGCTTGGGTCATTGGTGGGTTTTCTACATTGCGGCTCAGATCTTTTTGCTCTAAACCCATCCTTCATACTGGATCATTGGTTGGGGGTGTGAACTCATGGCAGATTTCCTGATCCTGATTTTTTTTCCTGGTTGTCAGATGATTTGATTGGGCTAAAGTCTCCAAAGCAGATGCATGTCCTTTTGAAACCTTTAAACGGCCACACGGGCTCCCTGGCTGGTGTTTCCGGGCTTCTGCCCCAGGATTGCTGTGCCTGCGCTCATCACTGTGCTGAGGTCCAGCTCTCTCTCTGTGCCTGTCCGCCCACTGGCCCGAAGCTCCTCAGGGGCTTTTTGTCCTGTGTCGTGACACCCAGGTGCCCAGGCGAGCAGCTAGCTGGTAGTTCCACTCTCACAAAGCACGAGCGCCCATGCTCCCCGCTGTGGCCCCAAGACGTTGGCCGGGGGGCTCCCGCTCTCCCAGAGGAGGGGCTCTTCGGCCCGGTGGGGGGTGGGAGGGGGTTGAGTTGCAGAGGGAGAACATTCCGGGCATTCTGAGTGGCCTGGAGTGTCTGCTGGGAGCTCTGCAGAGGCAGGCAGACCCCTGCACCCACTTTGGCCTGCTTCAGCCCCTCGGTACATTCTTGGGCTCGGACATCTGTGTGGGGTGCAGACGGCGTCCTCTTGGAGGACGTTCTGTTTAGGGAGACTGGTCCCTGCTGAAGTACCTTCTGGGCTCTGCCCGACTCTTCACAGACTTCAGCGTGGATCCCTCAGAGGCCGCATTCGGGTTTTGTGCTGGCACTGCCCTGGCACCTCACCTGTCAGGCCCATTTCCTTCTCGCGGGAACCCTGAGAACTGGTATCACTGTTCTCCCCATCTCGCAGGTGAGGAAACTGAGGCAGAAAGGTTGAAAAACGTGCCCAAGGTCATAGGCTGTCCGGTGGGACCCCCAGGCCCTGCGTGTAACCTGTGCTCTTAATCTCCCGCCCCCTGGCCCCCGCCCCCGTAAAGGATACGGGCCCAGGGCCACCTTGTCCTGATCTGCAGGTGTTTCCCACGTTCTGCCCTCTTCCTGAATTTCCCTTGGAGACCAGCTTTAATAAAAGAGCAAGAGCAGCTGTCACCCGTGGAGCCCGTGTGCATGCCGGGCGCCCTGCTCGTGGCTCTGTTTCTCATCCTTAGAACATCACCCCCTTTCCCGGGAACTTGGAAGAGGGAGGGGTGGGAGATACAGCTCCGGTTGGCCCCCTGGGCCCGGCTGCAGTACTGTTTGATTCTAAGAGCAGTTTTAAGGTTTGGGCCATTTGGGCCGCTGTTTTAGGGTGACTGCCCACATTTTGGTACACGGTTCAGGGCTCCACCCCGCCCTGTAAAACGGCTGGTGAGGCTTCCTCTCCAGGGGTGTTGTGAGGACTCGCGTGAGCTGGCACTTGCTGTGGCCCCCCCGTTTCTCTCTCTGCACCTCTGCGCCAGGCCCTGGTCCTGGCCTGCCTGCTCCCAACACCACGTCCCCGCCCTCTGCCCCTAAGCCCTGTGCTCAGGAGACCACCACGTGGGCACAGCCTCCAAAAGGAGGGCCCCTGGTTGGGACCCCTGGCCACTCTGTGTCCCACGTGGCTGGAATGTTGAGAACAGCAGGCTTCTGTGGGTGCCCGCCCCCCAAACCAAAGGTGCCCTGTGTCTTCTGGCAAACAGGTCGATGGCGTGTGGTTTTGGTGTCTACGTGGCCATAGCCACCCACCAGCTGGGCGTGGCCGGCAGCCCTCTGTCATAGGCAGTGCAGTGAGGAAGCTGCAGGAGGCTGACCTGAAAGGCGACCAGAGTCCTGGTGCGGGGGGGGGGCCCATGGACACAGCGGCCGGCAGGCGTGCTGGAAACCAACAAAGGAAGTCTGGTGGCTCCAGACTCAGAGAAACTAAAGAACAGTCGTGTTTAATTAAATGTCCACGTAATGTAGCGTATGTCCCCTTGCTTGTCAAATCTAGTATTTTAGATGCTCACATGTGACAACAATTTATGGACGATTTCCGATACACCTGATGATGGCTAAAAGGTCGGGCCGAGGCCAAATCAGGGAGTTTAGCTTCAAAAGCAAAATCGTAGAAAGCCCCCCCTAGAACCTGAGCAGGAGAACGGTTCCGTGTTGGGGCTGCGGTTGCTCTGGGGCAGGGCCAGGAAGGAGTTGGGCCTTCTGCCTCCTGACGGGCGTACTGTGAGAAAGGTGGGCTGGGGCACCGGCCCAGGGCTTTTGTTTCAGGTGGTTTCTTTCGAAGCTGCTTCTCCTCTTTCTGGTTTCTGTTTGCCAAGGGCCTGGGCTCCTGGCGCCTCAGCTCCCTGGTGCCCGCCTCCTTATCCCCATCCTTTGTTCTCCCTCTTCCCCTGGCCCCTCACCAGGCCTCGGCTTCTGTTTCTGGCCTTTCCCCTTTTTACTTGTGCTGTTCAGACCCTCCCTGTGGCCCTGGGTCCCATCATTAGATCGTCCATTCCCAGCAGTGCATGGTGCCTGCCCGGAGGACCATTTCATCACTGACCCCCACCCTGTACCAGCTCCCACCTCGGTCCAAAGAGAAACCCACAAGAGTGAGACCCCCCCAAAGGGAAGCGAGCCTGGGGTCGAGTGCATCCCCGTCTTAATTCAGCTCTTCTACCTGCTCACTCCACACCCGGAGCCTCCACTTTGCCGTGCAGGTATTTTTTCTTTAGAGTTTGTCATCAGTACTTGCTGACTTCTAAACCGAGGGGATGCAAGGTCTGGGCGGGAAATGTCAATTTTATGTAACTCAAGGGAGAGGCTAGGGTCACATGCCTGAGTCTGGTTCTGACAGACTCCTGCCGCATGAAAATGGATAAACCAACCTGGAATCAAAGGAAAGAATTTCCCCCACCTAATCTCCGGTGAGAGAGACATCCGGCTAGCTCAGGAGACAGTCCCGAGTTCACTCTGGAGGTTTGCGGGTTCTCTGTAACCAGGGCGTCGAGGAAGCCTTGTGGTGACTTGGTGTGTCGGGGACCCTCGGGTCTGATGGAAAAGGCTTCCTCAGGGGGCGGGAGAAGGATTTCTGAGGCTATTTGTCTCTTGTCAGAGTAAGTGGTTTTTTACTCCGGGTGCTTCAAGTCTGACAAGTCTTTCGTTTTCACGCGTCTGTTGGTTCACGTGGGCCGCCATCCGTCCGTGGATTCAGCACATCGGTATCAAGCGCTTGTGTGGACCAGGTCCTGTTTTGGTCTCGGGGATGCAGCAGTGAACGGGAGTCATCATCTGTCCCCTTAAAGGATCATGTGTTCTTATAAACAAACAAATAAGCAGGATAATTTCAGAAGTAAGATGAGTGGTGTGATAGCCTGTAGGGTGAGGGGCACAACTTAGATAAAGTGAGTTGGGGAAAGCACAATCGGAGTGACATCTGGGAGATCTGCAGAGCCAGGGAAGATCATTCCCCACTCGGGGGAACAGCAGGTGCAAAGGCCCGAGGGCAGGGAAGAGTGTAGGGTTTGGGAGCAAAAGGACGCGTGGTGGTGGAGACGAGGGGCATAGGCCCTGAGGTGGTGATCAACACCCACATCCCTGTGCCCTGGGGCATGTACGTGCGATGTAGGCACTGCCTGTGTTTACTGTCCAAACATTTCCAGTTGGTATAGTGGCTGTGTCATCCTTCTAGAGCACCGTGCGAATGGAATCTTTTCACCTGTACAGGTTGTGGTAAGCAAAGTGCCCCCTGGAATCTGCTTTGCTCCTTCCAGAAGAGAACATCGCTAATCAGGTTTTATGGGCTGTCCACTCCTGATGTGAAAAAAAGAGTCCTGGGGACCAGAGTCTTTGCCGAGTGCACTCACGCTCTTGCCCACTCTGGCCGGGCTTGTCGCCCTGGGCAGCCTCTTGTTCCCCCACCTGCAGGCCACCTGCAGACCTTCCACCCCGGGCTCATTCACTGTGTGACGTGCTTCCCCTTGCCCCCCCAGGTTTGCCACCCAGGAGAGGAACGCCCTGCTGCTGTATAATGGCCGCTTCAACGAGAAGCACGACTTCATCGCCCTGGAGATCGTGGATGAGCAGGTGCAGCTCACCTTCTCGGCAGGTAAAGCCTCCTGCACAGGACGGAGCCACCCTCGGAGCACGTCCTGGGCCCTTGGTTGGTTAAAACCACCCCATCGGGACTTCCCTGGTGGTCCAGTGGTTAGGACTCCATGCTTCCATCGCAGGGGGCGTGGGTTCGATCCATGGTCGGGGAACTAAGGTCCCGCATGCCTCATGGCACTGTCAAAAAAGCAAAAAACCACCCCATGCTGTGCAGCGCCGTCAAGCGGGCTGACCCACTGATTCCCTGGTTCTCCATCTGGGAATCTGTCCTGTGGGAGAGATGCAGAACGCACAAAGATGTTCATTGCAGCGTTGTTTATAAGACACAGCTCAAATTTCCAAAAACTAGGGAATCATTGAAGTGTGCTTCTGCCTCTGTAGGTTGAAAATATTGACAAAGCCATTAAAAATGTTTTCCCGGTGGTTGGAAAGAACATTCGTCCAGGCTGATGGAAGGACTTTTAGCCTTAGTGGTCTGTTCACCTCTCTGTTCTCTCTGGACCTCCCCCCGCCCCGCAGGTGAGACCACGACGATGGTGGCGCCACAGGTTCCTGGGGGCGTGAGTGACGGGCGGTGGCATTCGGTGCAGGTGCAGTATTACAACAAGGTAGGACCGGCGCCGCCCCACCCGACCCCCAGCCCGGGCGGCCAGTGGAGGGGGCCCTGGCAGCTTTTTGGTCTTTAGACATTTATACTCTGAAATTTCAATAAATATGCTGGTTGAAAAAGTTATTTAGGAAATGGGCATTTGTTGAGGGTCTGTGTAAAGACACCCAAGCCCTGCGCTGGGGTGGATACTCCCCCAGGGAGGGCTGGGCGGGGAGACTCAGGGATCCCAGAGTCCTACACGGGGAAAAGGACGTAGAAAGAGCTTATTCATTGCAGCTGCCTCGGCCGAGTCATTACTGGTGGCTAAAATTCCAGGCCATTCAAACACTGTTCCAAAGCCCAAATCGTCCACTCTTACCTGGATGAAACCTGAGAGTCAGAAGGCTCCCGTAGGAAATGCTGTGAAGGTCTGGGCGTTTTGGGGGGTTTCCTTTCATTTTGCTGTTTATTGGCTTGTAAGGAAACTCCTTGGCGGTTTTTGCATCAGCATGCCCCGCTTTCCATCGCTGTGGTGCTTTCCGTAGTCGCTGTGGTTTTTGCAAACCGCTCTTCTCCTTCCTGGGAAACTCCAGGGTGCCTCCTGCTCATTGAGCCCCGACCCAGGCCTCCGCAGGGCTTGGGCCTGGGCTTGGCTGGCAGACAAGGGGTCCTCCCTCTGTAAGAGATACACCCGTGGAGGAAGGGTGCTTTTTGTCTTTCACGTCTACTGCATTTCAGCTTTTTGACACAGTGGTAATGGGCGACCTCTCCCACCACTTGGGCCTGAGGTCTGTGTCATAGAGACCCCTTCCTGTCGCCGTCCTTCCCCTAGTCTGTCCTCAGCCATCGGCGCCCTGTGCCTCCTGTTTACATATGGCTCACCCTACACGTCTCATATCTCCATCACCCGAAATCCTTGGGTCCCCAGCAGTGATCACCCGCACAGTGACCGTGGTTTTTGTCCCCAGTCTGTGGGCGGGAGACGCCCCTGTCGCCCAGCCCAGGACAGAGGCCGGGTAGGTTTTGACTCGGGTGTGGAACTCTGCGCGGTATTTGGGATGAGGGCAGTGAGAGGTTCTGGAGGGGTCAGGGTGCAGATCTGAAGCGACGCGGGGGCTGGTGCTGCTCTCAGGATTCTGGGGACCAAGCAGAGAGCGTTCGCAGTGCCTGGGACGGGGTCTGGGCTACCGCAGCCCCCAGGACAGCCTGCCGCCCTCATTCCTGTTAGCCCCCTGGGGCCGTGGTCTCGGCTGTGCTCGGCAGTGCTTGATGCAGGGCCGCGTGAGCCAGTTAAGGAGGTGGGGTGGGGAGCGGGGGACGGACCAGAGGAAGACAGCGCGCCTCCAAAGACACACGTGCAATTTCCTAGCTGCCCCGCCTCAGGCGCTGGAGTCTTCTGCTGCAGCTGTGCTCCTATGGCTGTTTGGGACAATTAGGAGCCAGTGTGAGGTGCACCCACCTGCTGCCTGCCTGGAGCAGCCTTGTGTGGCCGCTGTGCGAGACAGTGGGTGCCGTGGGACCCTCAGAGCCTCACCTCCTGCTGAGCTCCGGGGGGCTCGAGGATGGGATGGACACACAGCTTGGGTTTCTCTTTCACGACGTCTTAACCCACGCGATGTCCTTTCCCCAGTTGCTACCCGTGGGCCTCTCTCACCCTAGAGGACAGAGGGGGCCCCCTGGACTCTCCCAAGTGAATTCTTCTGCCCCTACAACCTGCTCGAGTTCAGGTGGTTTCGGCCCCTTCTCTCTGCCCTGGAGACAGTCTCCCCCGCAGCCATTCTGTCACGATGAGGCAGCCGAGGGACAGCAGCTCTCAACTGCGCACAGGTACGAAGACTGTGCCCCAGCATCCTGGAGGGTCACGAGCCCCGAGGCCAGGACCACGCCCTGTGAGCCTCTGTGTCCCCATAGCACGGGGCACAGTCCTGCTGAATGCAGGAACTGTTGCATCTGATGTCGGGGCCTGGATCTGCTCCAGCCAGCAGGACAGCGGACGGACCCCCGATTCCTCTGTTCACATGGTCGGGGTGGCTGTCCCGTGTCCGGGCAGGACCACCAGGCAGGTGTGTCGGCAGCAGAGCTCCTGCGAGGCTGGCCCCTCCTGGGCCAAGGTTGGGGACAAGGGGTCAGTGGTTTTCTGGCTCAAACACATTCGGGCTTTTGTCGGGACCTTGCGCACCCCCTCGAGTGGAAAGAAGGAAAAGTAAGAGTTGGCAATGGATGCTCTCACCTGCCCGCTGCTCTGGGGCAGGTGCCTGCCACGTGGCAAGGATGTCATGCCCCACGGTCTGGGCTTCGCACACCTCTGAGCTCTCAGCCTCTGGCCTCCTCCCCTCGCCAGCAGGGCCGGGACGTCAGGGATGGGCAGTCGGCTGTGCGCTCGGCAGGGTGCAGGCCAGTCGGGATGGGCCGAGGGGACCCTCCGGGGCCCATGCTCCATGTCAGGGAAGCAAAGGACGCACACGTGGTGCATTTTCCTTCCTGCTTGTATGGGAAACGCATCTCCCAGGGCCGGCTGAAGACTTCGGGCTTCGGGGCTGTGTCAGCCTTGGTTGCCCACCAGAGCACCTGCACGTGGCGTGTTCCAGAGTCACCTGCCGATGGCTGAAGCAGCAGCCTGTCACAGCTGAGCAGAGACAGAACCTCTGGCTCCGCCAGCCCTGCCCAAGTCCGGAGGCATCCATCATTCTTGACCATCGTCAGGCACGCGGGAAGCATCACGAGGGTCTGCTCACAGAGACCCTCCAGGGAGCACCGAGGAGTCAACTCACTCCTAAAGGGCCCCCGGGATGCCCCTGGGAGAAGGAAGGAGGAGCCCACGTGAGAGAACACGCCGTGGCCGTGGATCACGGCCACCCACCGCTTCCGTTCCCAGGGCCAGCCTTTCAGCGGCACCTGAAGCAGACCCTCAGCGCGGGATTAGGCCTTTCCCCTGCTGCCAGCTCAGCTATTTCCTCTCCTGCCCTCGGCTGTTTGATGGAGGAAACCAAGCAGTTTGCAGGTAGACCCTGAGGCCCCCCTGCTGTGGTTTCCCTCATCACACAATGGGAAGTGCCCGAAGTGCTCTGGATTAGGGACATGGGTCTCCTGGGAGCTTTGTGTCTCAGGGCCCGAGGCACTCACGTGTCCAGGGGCCCGGGCGGGGCTCGGCAGGGGGCGAGCAGGTTTGGAGTGGGGCGTGGGGGCAGTGCGCAGGGCCCACGTCAGGGTGCGCGGCCGGACGGATGGGAAGGAGGGCAGCGCTGGAAGTGGTCCGGGAGGGGCGCGTCGCTCTGCTCTGCAGGCACCTGTTGTGTCATCCGCGTCGTGTCTGGTCCTTAGAGTGGGTCCTGTGTGGGAAACCTCTGGGGCCCCTTGGACCCTCCCCAAGTCTTCTGGGGCCCAGGAGCCTGTCTGGGCTATTTTACCAGTCACCCCCGCCACACACACACACCCAGGAAATAGGTGGAAACCTCACCAGGATGGTCCCAGGAGGGTGTATCACCAAAGGGGCGCAGGGTGCGGGGCACCCATGATGGGCAGTGCAGGACCTGGGGCTGTGACAGCCCTGAGGCCGAGAGGAACCAGGGGAGAGGGCAGAATGGAACCCAGATAGGAGGGGTCCTGGAGAGAAGCCACCTGTGCAGAGAAGCGACCTCCTGACGGCTTTCCCCGCCCTCTCTTCCATTTCCTTAGGCTCCCCAGTGGCCAAAGGCAGCCAGAAATCAGAGAACAGGGCCACTTGATGTGGTCTCTATGGGTTGGTGCCCCCAGGCAGGGAGCCGGGCAAAGTCAGTTTACTTTTTTTTCCTGCTTGGTGGCATTTGAAGCGGGAAGGTCTGGTGGTATAATTCACCTTTGGTGGAGCCCAGGTGCCCGCTGGGGCTGGGCGTTTTCCTGGGAAGGTATTTTAAAGGCGGATGCTTTGCAGAAACATGTCGAACTCCGTCAAGCGCAGATGGAACCCAGAGCCCCGCCGCCCACACCTACCCCTGGAGGTTTGGGGAGGATTTGGAGGATTTGTGGTCATCACTTCGTCGCAGATGTGCTTTTTTTTCCAAGGCTATTGTGCACGATAGGTAAACATTTCCCTGCCAACTCGCAAAAGAGTGAATGCGCCTGATGCAAGAGTTTGTGCAGGTTGTTGTGAGATGATAGTTTTGTGTAGATCGTTCTAAAATGATTTCTTTGCAGTTGGAACTCAGGTTTGGCGGTAGTCAGGGCTCTTCGGGGTGTCTGCCCTTTCCCCTTGCCCTTCGGTGTCAAAATGTTTGGTGTAGAGACCCTGGGGGCCGTGGGGAAGGGGAGAAGCACCCTCCTGTGGAAGCATCTATAATGTGGCATCTCCGCTCTTCCTGGGGAGGACGCCTGAGAGGACAGTCACTCACTCACTGAGTGCCTATCGTGTGCCCGGCGGGGCCCTTGCCCTGGGCGTCTGGAAGGATTACCTGGAGGCCCTCACCTTGTCCGGGAGCCCAGCTGGGTCTCGGGGATGCTGACACATCATCCAGGAGGAGTTTGATAGGATCCTGGGCGGGGCCTTGGCAGGCGGCCTGTTCTGGTTTGAGTGACTCTGAGATGACAAGGGTTGTCTTTGGTCCAGCGCTGAAAGCATCTTCGTGAAGTGAGAGCCCCAGCTGAGCCGCTTCTCTCGAATGACAGCATCCTCTGAGATCACTGAGCAGAGCATCCCAGTGCTGGAGATGCCCACGACCTTGGGGAAGGGGCCACTGGTACGGGTTCATTAGGGACTACTCTGCCCCGGCGGTACTTCAGACCTGACTTGTTCAAGTCATTCATAACCTCTTGGGTCTGTGTCACACACTATATTCCAGGGGTTCCAGGGAAGTGGGCTGTGCATGGGGTGGTGCAGAGGGATGTGATCCACCACACCCTGGGGTCAAGGGGGGGGGGTCTCCCTCTGCTTCCACAAATGTTCCAGAAAACTCAAGGGCTTCCACTCAGAATCTTGTTTCAGGCTGGTCTTGATGAAAGTTCTCCTGGGGTCCTGCAGACCTGCTGTGGTTTATGTGGTCCTCTGGGTGTGGCTGCCTGGCCTCCCTCGTCACTCCCTGCAGCCCTTCCTTCATGCCTTTGTTCATTCATTAATACATGGAGCAGTTATTGACTGCCTACTGTGTGCCAGGAACTGTTTAGGGTACGGGGATTTACAGAAGACAAAAGAGATAAAACTCTATTGCTGTCCAGGAACTGATGCTCCAGAGGATGTGGAAGGGGTGGCGTAGGGAAGAGGAGAAGGGGAGAGGGAGAGAGAGAGAGTGAGAAGGAGAGGGAGATAGAGAAAGAGAGGGAGGGAGAGGGAGAGAGAGGGAGGGAGGGAGAGGGGTCATTTTACCCACAGAACTCTGGATTCTTTTAATAAAGAAAGGTATTTAGTTGCACAATTTGTATGGAAACACAAAAGACCCCGAATAGCCAAAGCAATCTTGAGAAAGAAAAACGGAGCTGGAGGAATCAGGCTCCTGGACTTCAGACTATACTACAAAGCTACAGTAATCAAGACAGTATGGTACTGGTACAAAAACAGAAATATAGATCAATGGAACAGGATAGAAAGCCCAGAGATAAACCCACGTACCTATGGTCACTTTATCTTTGTTAAAGGAGGCAAGAGTATACAATGGAGAAAAGACAGCCTCTTCAATAAGTGGTGCTGGGAAAACTGGACAGCTACATATAAAAGAGTGAAATTAGAACACTTCCTAACACCATACACAAAAATAAACTCAAAATGGATTAAAGACCAAATGTAAGGCCAGACACTATAAAACTCTTAGAGGAAAACATAGGCAGAACACTCTATGACATAAATCACAGCAAGATCCTTTTTGACCCACCTCCTAGAGAAATGGAAATAAAAGCAAAAATAAACAAATGGGACCTAATGAAACTTAAAAGCTTTTGCACAGCAAAGGAAACCATAAACAAGATGAAAAGACAGCCCTCAGAGTGGGAGAAAATGTTTGCAAACAAAGCAACTGACAGAGGATTAATCTCCAAAATATACAAGCAGCTCATGCAGCTCAATATCAAAAGAACAAACAGCCCAATCCAAAAATGGGCAGAAGACCTAAACAGACATTTCTCCAAACAAGATATACAGATGGCCAACAAACACATGAAAAGATGCTCAACATCACTAATCATTAGAGAAATGCAAATCAAAACTACAATAAGGTATCACCTCACACCGGTCAGAATGGCCATCATCAAAAAATCTACAAACAATAAATGCTGGAGAGGGTGTGCAGAAAAGGGAACCCTCTTGCACAGTTGGTGGGAATGTAAACTGATACAGCCACTATGGAGAACAGTATGGAGATTCCTTAAAAAACTAAGAATAGGACTATCACGTGACCCAGCAATCCCACTACTGGGCATATACCCTGAGAAAACCATAATTCAAAAAGAGTGATGTACCACAATGTTCATTGCAGCACTATTTACAATAGCCAGGACATGGAAGCAACCTAAGTGTCTATCGACAGATGAATGGATAAAGAAGACGTGGCAGATACGTACAATGGAATATTACTCAGCCATAAAAAGAAACGAAATTGAGTTATTTGTAGTGAGGTGGATGGACCTAGAGTCTGTCATACAGAGTGAAGTAAGTCAGAAAGAGAAAAACAAATACCATATGCTAATACATATATATGGAATCTAAAAAAAAAAAGAAAATGGTTCTGATGAACCTAGGGGCAGGACAGGAATAAAGACACAGACGTAGAGAATGGACTTGGGGACACAGGGAGGGGGAAGGGTAAGCTGGGACGAAGTGAGAGAGTAGCATTGACATATATACACTACCAAATGTAAAACAGATAGCTAGTGGGAAGCAGCTGCGTCGCACAGGGAGATCAGCTCGGTGCTTTGCAACCACCTAGAGGTGTGGGATAAGGAGGATGCTATGGAGACGTAAGAGGGAGGGGATATGGGGATATGTGTATACATAGGGCTGATTCACTTCGTTATACAGCAGAAACTAACACAACATTGTAAAGCAATTATACTCCAATAAAGATGTTAAAAAAAAAAGAAAGGTATTTAGAAACCAAGATTCAGGAGCTAGATATGCTCATTGCCCCTAGGGTGTCTCACTCCCAATCTCTCACTGGGCAGAGCTAGGACATGGATGTGTGTGTATATGTATGTATAGGTATGTGTGCATGCTCATATATACACATACTGAACTTCATATTTATTTCTATCTCTACTTATTGAAAACCTTGAATTCCATTCCAGCACTACAGAGTCATTCTAGTTTTTTCCCTTTCCATATTTGTAAATCTTTTCTTGCTCAGTGAGAAACATTGTTCCCATTATCCTCAATATAGTTATTTATTATCTCAATCCACCATTATTTAAACAGTCTGCCAACCCCACTGTTCCACCACCTCACTTAGCTGCTATCCTCAATCACCCTTGGCCCTCACCAGGCTGCCTCCCTGCTGCCCTTCTCACTCAGCCTCAGCCTTGTGAGCTGCTACCTCTCTCAGCCCTGAATCTGTTGACTGACTCCAGCAGGTGCTGGGAAAGAGGGGCCTTCGTAGAGACTTGACTGAAGTATTCAATTATTCAGAAAAGGGAGGAAGGAAGTTTGTTTAAAATTTTTTTAATTTAAAAGGAATGAAATACGAAATACCAAAATATGTGGGATGAAGGTAGAGCAGTGCTCAGAGGGAAATTCATAGCATTACATACTTATATTAGAAAAGAGAATAAGCCTCAAGTCAATAATATGAGTTCCCACCTCAAGAACTTCCAAAAATAAGAACAAAATAAACCCAAAACAAGTAGATGGAAAGAAAGAATAAAGATAAGAGCAGAAACCAGTGGTTTTTAAAACAGGAAAAAACCAGAAAGGATCAACGAAACAGAGCTTTGGGAAAATCAATAACGTTGTCAAACTTCTAACAAGACTGACCATCCCCCCCCCCCCCAAAAAAAAGAGAGAAGACAGGTGACTAGTATCAGGAATAAATTCTCAGTTCCTCAAAAAACACAACCAATGTGAAATAAATAATTCAAATAACTACATTACTATTAAGGAAATTGGATTTGTATTTTAAAAACTCCCCAAAATGAAATCTCCAGGCTCAGGTGGTTTCACTGGAGAAGGCTACCAAATGTTTAAAGAATTACACCAATTCTGTACAGTCTCTTTAAGAAAATAGAAGAGGAGGGAACACTTCCCAGTTCATTTTGTGAAGTTAGTATTACCCTAATACCAAAACGAGATGAAGACAGTACCAAAGAAACTACAGGCCAATATCCCTCATGACTATAGATGCAAGTCATGTATACACATGTTCACAGCAGCTCTTTCCCTAACATTCCCAAACTGGAAACCTCCCAGAAGGCCCCTGTGGGTGAATGGCTAAGCAGACTGGGTACATCCACACCATGGAACTCGGAATACTATTCAGTAATAAGAAGGAACGAACTACTGATACATGTAAGAGAAAAATATGCAGAGCAGGGAAAGCCAGTCTCACGAGCTTGTGTACCGTATGATTCCATTTGTATAACATTCTTTTTTTTTCCTAATAAATTTATTTATTTTATTTATTTATTTATTTATTTTTGGCTGCATTGAGTCTTCATTGCTGTGCACGGGCCTTCTCTAGTTTGTGGTGAGTGGGGGCTACTCTTTGTTGTGGTGTGTGGGCTTCTCATTGTGGTGGCTTCTGTTGCTGCAGAGCACGGGCTCTAGGCACGTGGGCTTCAGTAGTTGTGGTGCACGGGCTCAGTAGTTGTGGATTGCGGGCTCTGGAGCACAGGTTCAGTAGTTGTGGCGCACGGGCTTAGCTGCTCTGCAGCATGTGGGATCTTCCCGGCCCAAGGCTTGAACCCATGTCCCCTGCATTGGCAGGCGGATTCTTAACCATTGTGCCACCAGGGAAGTCCCTGTATAACATTCTTGAATGACAGAATGATAGAATTGGAGAACAGATGAGTGGTTGCCTGGGGTGGGGGTGGGAGGGAAGTGGGTGTGGCTGTGAAAGGGCAACAGGTGGGGTCCTAGTGGTGATGGAATGTTCTACATCCTGACGGTATCAGCGTCCACATCTGGGCTGTGATGTTATAGTATCACTTGCAGGATGTTTACCATTGGTGGAAACTGGGTAAAGGGCACATCAGATACCTGTTATTTTTTAGAATTGCATGTGCATCTAAAATTAACTCAA